>NC_142801.1:59962971-60210471 GCF_049724085.1 Artemia sp. Qi Xiang Cuo
TAAAAAAAAATATCCTTTAGACACATTTGCCTCTTGCCTTTCAAATAAGACCTTCCTTGCAAATTTGGTTGAGAGGTTTAGAGCTTTTATCAGTTTTTGTCATTTCCTGTTTTGGATATTTATCCCATTTCAGACATCTAGCCTTAGTTCAACATCAATAAAAATACACTGCTGGGGAAAATAAGGCAAGAGCAAACCATAAACTGTCCCTGTTATTAGCCTGTTAATAAAGCAAAACAAAATAGAAAAGACAATACTTTCATATGCATTGAGTGAGCTGCTCTTTACTAAACCTCTGTTGGGCTTGCAGATCATGAAGATCAAGCCTTGGGAAATTAAACCGTAAAGTGGTCCGCTGCAACAAGAAGCTGGGGAGTAAATGAAAAGAATAAATCTGACAAATCCAACATTTTTGATAGTGGTGAAAATGAGAGAGAAATAGAAGCCAAGAGATGAGATTACAAATTAGATAGTGAAAGAGTCATAGATAAAACTCATAGATCCGACACTGGTACAGCTCAGGTATCACACAATAATGCAAACTCCATGGATAAACAAGTAGGTGATCTTATTTCTCTTCTCAGATCAGTATATGCAAATTTTGTAGGTATTAAGAATGTCGGCGAAAGGTCAGTAGAACGCTTGGGAAGAGTGCTGTAGTAACAGAAGCTTAGGGACGAATATTTACAAGAACAGAGAACTGAAAACATTTATTATGCGATGCCCTGTTTATTCGAAATCAGAATACTGCAAATATTGCAAGAAACGTCTGAAAGGGAGTGCGTCTGTTTTTAAGAAACATGCTGATTGCCAAAGTCAAGTGAAAAGCGTGGATACTACAAAAGGAGAAGTTCTTCTAGACATATTCAATCCAGCGACTGGATTGTTGTCGCTGGATTGTCGCACCTCCTTCACTGTCGAAGACATTCCGTTTTTGAAATTGAACTCTATGGAAAAACTCGTAAAGTTCACTTTGAGCGATTCGGAAATTGCATCAAAATCAAGAGAACCAAAGCAACTACTTTGATCTCCATTGTAACTTCTTCATATGAAACAAAACTTATGTCGAAGAAACTGGGCACTGACTTTTTTTTCCTCTGATTGCCAACGAGTTGACCGATCGCTAGACCAAAAGTAGCCTAGTGTGAATTGCAAATTATGTAGATGAAAACTTGAAACTGAAGGAAGAATTTCTGAGGTTGTTAGAGGTTAACGATGCGAGTGGAGAGAGCTAGACGAAACTAATCACCGATTACTTATTGGCAATCAATGTACCGATTGGGTTTGTCATGAGTAACCCAAAGAGATTGGATCGAATATCAAGAACTCGCAGACGTTCCAAATCACCGATTGCTCTCCGTATGTTGTGTTCGCTGGCTCTCTCTTGACTCTGCTGTAGATGGGGCTGTCAGTGAGAGATCCTCTGTCGAGAAAGCAAAGGTTATCTGTGCAATAATGATAAAGCCAGTGTTCAAGGCATACCTGCGCTTCCTGAATTATATGCTGCCAAAGATAAATAAATTCAATGTAGAATTCCAAAGCGGATGAGCATGCACTCATTAACTTTTATTCAAGGCCCGTAAGCTCTACAAAAAGTGCCCAGAGGGTTCGTCGAAACGGTAGCAATCAACAATCATGACGTTTTCAGAACTGTTCTAGTCCCTCAGAACTACTTACCTAATCATATGCTTGCCTTTGGTGTAAATATAGAAGCGCATTTCACTGCGTTCCCTCTCGAACATAAGGACTCTACGCTTTTAGAAAAAGAATAAAACTCAACTACATAGAACTGGCTGACCAGACACGTAAAAGAATAAACTGTCTCGATGAAACACTGTCTAATTTGAGAGCTCTTGATCCTCATGAACCCGTCTCTCCCGAGAGACAAATACTATCGGTTATGCCTCTGATGCCACGATTTACATAGATAGCCTTGAGAGCCTGCAAGACGGAGGGGAAGACAATAAAAATGAGAGAGACATTATACTCTGAACGGCAAGAGCTCCCGTCACGGAGAAAAACGATTCTTCGTCGCGTTCCGTACTCAGATCTCGAAAATCCATGCAAACTTTGGAAAGCTTTGTCTATTTTTGAAGATACTACTGGAAACGAACTTTTTCCATGCTCACACAAGTTCTTTCTAACTGCAGCATGCCATATTCGAGTGCTGGAGCCTAGAGACATTTCTCCATGTCGTTGGTTATCAAAACTAAGAAACTGAATAGGCGAAATGTCTCGTGTGCTTTGTCTCTAATGAAAAAAAGCAACTCTTTCTCAGGTCGTCAAGTAGAGGATATGCCTGGGTTATCTCCAGTGACTTGATTTGGGCTACCAAGAAATGGAAACAAGTTTATAATGTCAGTCAGGCTTTGACACTAGTCGACGCTATAAATTCGGAAGAGTCTGATGACGACTAAAGCCTTTTAAGTGTGACTTTCTCCCGTTTTATTATTTTTCTTCTTACTTTTCAGTTTGTATGATTTACCAGACCTGAAGACCAAAAACGTGATGAAAGCATAATACTTTAGAACAAACGTTGGGCTATATATTTGCACATTAGATGGGGGGGGGTAACCTAACCTAATCCCCACCTCCACCCCTAATGTGCAATTATGTAGCCCAAATTATATAATTCCAATGTATTCTGTCACCCGAAACTCGTTTTCCACTGAGCGTAAACTAATTGTTTCTTAATACAGACAGATAGAAAGGTCTGTTCTAGAGTTTTACAGAGCGTAAACCTGAGTGTTTGCGGTATAGTACACAAGTACCAAAAAAAGACCTTAAATTGGCAGTCGAAAGGCTTTGAAAGAGAAAAACATTCCTAAGTCCTTAGAAATTCATCTGGGCTGTGAAGCGTGAGAAATTGCCTAAGGTTTCAGGGTATGGTAGTAAATACATCTCTTTTTTGAAGTCTCTTTTCACCGCGATTAAAAAAAAAAAATAAACGGTAAAAAACAATCGGTACTTAAGTATTAAACGTACTCTTTTATATAACGCAAAAAAAAAAAACAGTCATAAAAACCCGCCAGAGACCGGTTATTTCAAGTGACCGCTGTAGAGTCATGCAATGCAAAGCGTGGTTTTCAATGCGTTTACGATATTTAAGCTGTTTTTTTTTTGGGGGGGGGGGGGTTTAGGGGGGGAGGTACCTAGGTTAGGTTACGTATTTACCCCCAACCCCCAAATTTGCAAATATATAGCCCAAATTTGTTTCTAAACTATTATATATTCATCCTATTTTATGTCATTAGCATTGACCAAACATGACATCTTTAGCAGGGCGTCTTAGGGTATTTGGGAGGGCTTAGGGTAAAGATCCCTATTTATTGCATTCTATGTATTGTATACTCTACCCCCCCCCCTTCCTTCTATTCAATATTGTCAGTTTAGTAGTTTTCCTTCTGTGATTTCCACTATTAAACTTCCGATACTTAAACCGGGCAACTTTATTCGTAATTCCAAAATGAAAATATATTTTAATTTTAAATCTTATATACTAAGCTTAAGTTTAAAATATTATTGGCCTTCAATAAATATTAAATGGCCTTCGATAGTCTCTGGATTATTGGGTAAGAGCAGAGGTGGTATAGCATTGAATTTAACTTTCCGACGTCTGCTGTGAAGACCCTCTTCCTCACAAACAGGGTCTGGTTGGCCAAAATGGTGGTTGTATACATTGGCATACTTCTTTATATAAGTAGTAAAATCGGGTTTTCTCAAAATATCCTCCCGGCCACACACTGTTAGCCATTCTGTTGCCCTGGAAAATCAAACGTAAAATTTAGCGGCTGAAATCTTTGAAATGTATAGCTAAATATAGTTCCCCGTTAGAAAAAAGTCTTAGAAATATTTTGGAAATTGTGCCGTAAAAGGTCTAAGATTATACAGACTCAGCAGTAAGAAATGCATTTATTTATTTTCTGGTAAACAAACTGGAAGAATATTCTATAATAGGAGCTTTTCTAGCGTAAAGCCCGTAAAATTTTGGATCTGCCACTACAATGTGTGATGTCCTTCAATTTTCTGAAAATTTCCTAAGAATTTTACGAAAAACACTTCTTAACAGACGTTTGGTATTTTCTTGGATAGGGCTATTAGGCAACTTTTACCACAGCGGCTGAAATCTTTGAAATGTATAGCTAAAAATGTATTATTTTTTATAGTTCCCCGTTAGAAAAAAGTCTTAGAAATATTTTGGAAATTGTGCCGTAAAAGGTCTAAGATTATACAGACTCAGCAGTAAGAAATGTATTTTATTTATTTTCTGGTAAACAAACTGGAAGAATGTTCTATAACAGGAGCTTTTCTAGCGTAAAGGCCCTTAAAATTTTGGATCTGCCACTAAAATGTGTGATGTCCTTCAATTTTCTGAAAATTTCCTAAGAATTTTACGAAAAACACTTCTTAACAGACGTTTGGTATTTTCTTGGATAGGGCTATTGTGGCAACTTTTACCACAGCGACCAATAATTAGAACCCAAGTCCTAAAATTGGTCTCAATCAGGAACCCTTATCGCTATCTAAATTCAGAAAGTGCAAAGACTTTCAAACAGAGGTGTTTATTGTTTAAAGTTAAGGAAAGGTCTGCCCATTTCATACGAAAACATTGATCGAAAAGGAAACTAGTCTTATCTAGGCTCTCCGCCAAAACAGGTAACTAGACTTTTCAAATATCACAGGAACTACAATCTGAGAAAGTAAATATCGCGACGTGAAAAAAAAATGATAAACTATCCAGTTGTGGATCCAGAGGGGGGACGAGGGTTACCCCCCTAAAGTAGTCTAAAGTAGTTAAATTTACCTAATTAACGCAAGTTTGCATTAATTAAACTTGCTCCCAACGTAAGTTTGTCGGATCAACCTATTTTGCCCCCCCCCCCTAAAAAAAACTCCTGGATCCGCCCCTGAAACCATCACACCTATTCCACCAGTTATTAGAAGAAAAATAAATCCTTATTTTCACAAATTTCATCAACCCCCGCCCCTTTTCTTATAAAATCCTACATAGACCAATCAGTTGAGTCCACTGTATGTAAATAATAGATTAAGTCATAATTTGTATATAAATTCAATCATACCTGTGAGATGGGACACTTGCAAACCACTTGGCTGGCTCACCAAGTTTTTTTCTGCTTTCGCAATTACGAATAATGCACTTTGTAACCATTTCTCATTGATTGACGAAAACACACTAACCCGCTAATGCAGAAATAAGTGGGAGGAGCTTTTTGTTCGCACCGAGAATGAAGAGCCAGAAATCATCTGCGGTAAACTTACGGGATAATTATATAAACTGGGGTTTTGATGGGCGTCTTCGGGCTGAAAAACCTCTTCCTAGCTAATTTATCTATTATGGGCTGCCTCCCCGTAGTAGCATAATATTTGTAGGCATGAATATATAATGAGTCGTAGGTAATAGACTTGAGGCTGTCTCTGCTGGATCTTGACTCTTGTTGATAGAAGAGCATCGCCAAGTGCTGAAAACCATGTTGTGACTAAAATGGGCCCAGGATTCCACAAAGCCTCCATTCATGGAGGTCCTAGGGACTTCTTGCTGTCCGGTTCTAAGCCGGCTTAAGCACTTCGGTGTAGACCTGAGAAGATATGTGATCCCCGTCCTGCACTGGTATCCGGGATCATTGCTTTTCCTGAGGCGAAAATAATTTCAATGATTTAAAGAACATGATAATTGGAACTTGGAATGTTACGACATTAAAAAATAACTATCGTATCGAAATTTTGACTGACGAATTCAGACGATTCGAACTGGATTTATTAAGAGTTTCAGAAACTCATATCCCAGGGGTAGGAAGCATGAAATTAGGTGATATAGACATTGTTTACTCAGGCAGGAAGGATGGGGTACATAGACAGGGAGTAGGGCTCATGATGAATAAGGAAGCTGCTAAGTCTTGCTTAGTCTGGGAAGGTATTAATAATAGAATACTAATTGCTCATTTTATGACTAAAAAGTTAAGGGTATCAGTTATAGTAGTATACGCCTCTGTAGAACCGACTGACGGAGATACTAGTGACTCGATGAGTTTTACTTACAGTTACAGGAGTAAATAGACAGGGTCCCAGGTAGAAATATGATGTTTTTACTGGGAGATTTTAACGCCCAGGTCGGTAGAAATAGGGATAGATGGTATCCTAGCCTAGGTAAATTTGGTGTAGGAAAAGAAAACAGTAATGGATACAGACTTTTGCAATTTTGTAGGTATAGTAAACCAAAGACTGGCAGGATCAAAACAAGATACAAGGGTATATAGGAGTACCGTTATTGATGTTAAAAGTAAAGATCACCATCTAGTAGTGTCAAGTATTAATTTAAAGCTGAAATATCGGAAGGGTAACTACCTCCCGGGAAGTTATGATGTTGATAGACTCCAGGATGAGAATTTGAGAGAAACTTTCCAGGAACAGTTGAATATTAAACTTCAGAGTTTAAAATTAGATAATGTGGAAGATGGTTGGAATAATTTTAGAAAAATAATTAGTGAAGTTGCTGAAGGTGTATTAGGGAAGAAAGCTAGAACTGCTGCTAAGAATATTAGTGAAAAAGCTTTATGTTTAATAGAAATGAGAAAGGACTTGTACAAGAATTATCTGAGTCATAGATCATATGAAAACAAACGGAATGCAAAGAAAGTGGAGAAAGCATTAAAATATGAACTAAGGAGGTGTGAAGTGATGGCCATGGATAAAATTGTCGAGAGTCTGGAAGATGCAGCTAGACGGCATAATAGTAAAATATTGTTCTGGCATGTTAAAAAATTGAGAGGGAGTAGTCAATCCAGACTTGGCCTAGTTAAAGATGGGAATGGGGCCGCAATTAGCATAAGGAAAAAACTAAAGAGAGATGGGCCTAACATTTTGAGAATTTGCTTAACCGAGATAGAGTTGCAGGAAAAGATCTAGAGGAAAAGGAAACAGTTTGTGATACCTTGGATGTGAAGGAAGATTTGTTTTGTTAGGAGGAATTAGCGACAGTACTAAAAGGATTAAAAAATAATAAGGCTCCAGGTGCTGATAGGGTGGTAAATGATTTTCTTAAATATGTTGGCTCTGAGGTTAGAAATAAATTACTGAAGATTATGAATATGACTTTTGACAAAGGAGAAGTACCTAACGATTTTAGGAAAACCTTAATTAAGCCACTTTATAAGAAAGGTGACTTAATTAAGCCACTTTATAAATCATACAAATTGAAAAGTAAGAAGAAAATAATGAAACGGGAGAAAGTCACACTTACGAGGCTTTAGTTGTCATCAGACTCTTCCGAATTTGGAGACCGACGTCATCAGACCGACGACATGGAGAAATGTCTCTCTGCTCCAGCACTCGAATATGGCATATTGCAGAGCTAGAAAGAACTTGGGCAAGTATGGAAAAAGTTCGTTTCCAGTAGCATCTTCAAAAAAGGACAAAGCTTTCCAAAGTTTGCATGGATTTTCGAGATCTGACTACGGAACGCGACGAAGAACCGTTTTTCTCTGTGACGGGAGCTCTTCCTGTTCAGAGTATAATGTCTCTCTCATTCATATTGTCTTCCGGTCCGTCTTGCAGGCTACCTTTGTAAATCTTGGCATCAGAGGCATAACCGATAGTATTTGTCTCTCGGGAGAGACGGGTTCATAAGGATCAAGAACTCTGAAATAAGACTGCGTTTCATCGAGATAAGTTTCTACACAGATTTGGATGAGCCTTTCCCAATATTAATGCCAACTAAGAACGTAGCAAAATTGGTTAGCTGATTACGAGAACCAACGACAGCGTGAAATCCCTCCAAGTCTCTCATAAAGGGGCCATTTTCAACACTTGTCTTCAATCATAATTTTGCGCAAATGTTTTGTTCTCACACCCAACTATAAATACGATTCTTAAATTCCCTCAATAATACAAGGTTTGGACTAATGATTGTTTTTCGGGTTGGCTTCTAGTGATTTCTCTTCAAGCAATTCACAATCAGTAAAACCCTTCAAAAATTGTTAGTATTTGCACTTTTCCTTCAATCTTCAACTATATAATGATGCCGGGTTACTATACGCATTTTTGTAGAACTACATAAACTGCTTTTGTTTTTTAGGTAAACAGCATTAACAACTTCAAATATTCAAGATTTTAAATTTGTTATGTTTCCTGTTTATTGTAAATTTTTAGTCATATAAATATTTTAGCAAAATAATGAAAATAGAGTAATTACAGTACTTCAAAATTAACTACCAATAATTTAGTTTACTGAATGAGGGGTCGAATACTCCTAGCTGAAATTAATTATTTTGTGGGTTTATTCATTTTTGAAAATCAAACCGCGATGAACAGAATAGGATATTTTAAGCTTAACCTTAGTGTATAAGATTTAAAATTACGATATATTTTAATTTTGGAATTACGAGTAATGTTGTCCGGTTTAAGTTTCGGAAGTTTAATAGTGGAAATCACAGAAGGAAAACTACTAAAATGACTATATTTGGTAGAAGGAAGGGGGGGGGGTAGAGCATACAATACATAGAATGGAATAAATAGGGATCTTTACCCTAAGCCCTCCCAAATAGATATTCTATAAGTGGTCATCGTTTTGGATTTTGTTTACCGTTTTAATCTTTTTTTTCATCGAGATGAAAAAAGGTTCGAAAAAGAGATGTATTTACTACCATACTCTGAAACCTTAGGCAATTTCTCACGCTTCACAGCCCAGATGAATTTCTAAAGACTTAGGAATGTTTTTCTCTTTCAAAGCCTTTCAACTGCCAATTTAAGGTCTAATTTTGGTACTTGTGTACTATACCGCAAACACTCAAATTAACGCCGTGTAAAATTCCAGAATAGACCTTTTCTTTTGTCTATATTAAGAAACAATTAGTTTACGCTCAGTGGAAAACGAGTGGCGGGTGACAAAATGCATTAGAATTATATAATTTGGGCTATATAATTGCTCATTAGGGGCGGGGGTTAGGTTAGGTTATCCCCCCCCCCGTTTGTGTGGAAATATATAGCTCAAATTTTGTTCTAAAGTATTGTATTTTAATAACGGTTTGGTATTTTTCATTAGAATTAGCCTATTTTTACTTCTTGAGTGTTTGCGGTATAATGCACAAGTACCCTTATTTTATACACTAGTCCAGGTAAAACAACGAAAAATAGGCCAAACCTCGGTGTTTTAGCGATAGAAATGTTTTTCACCCTGAAAAACACATCCCTAATAACAAATGTCAGCTCAACTAAATTTGGCAGTACAGAAATATTCGTTTTTCCGGGGAAAAGAGGGAGAAGGGGAGGGAGGGGTGAATCTTAAATTCACATTTCTGAAACATTTTCTGCATTCAAAGGACATTCTTAATTAATTCAAGTCCAAGGAAGCCAAAAACGATACAAGAATCGGAAAATTCAGTCCCTTAGTATCCCATATTAACCCTCAGCGAAGTCAGAAGAAGATGAAAAATCAAATTCCTAAGTTGTTCAGTATTACATAGATTAAAAGGTCGTTTCCTATTAATTCAAGTCTGTGGAGATAGAAAGTGACATCAGAATCAAACAATAATATCACTAAGCACTCTATTTCCACCCCATGTGAGGCCAGAGGGGGATGAAAAACCGGAATCCTTATTTCGGCAATATTCACACACAAATGAACACCAAAATGTTCAGAGAGATTCAATTAATAATATATACTGCTTCTCTAAAAATCTGAGACTGGAAACTTGTATATCTGAAAGTTTGAAGTCTGAAGACCGGAGCTGGAATCTTTCGCCAAGCGGTCAAACGTCCATTATAACTGATATTTATAATAAGCTTGGAAAAAATCCAGGAAATCCAAATAATAATAAGTATGTGAATTTAATAAGCTTGGATTCCTTGCCGTTAATATTAAAGTGCATATCTCCCTTTGACTTTCTTCACATCCTGCACCTATCACAGGAGACAAAATCTCGCAGTTGAACTACACATTATTCCAACAGCCCCGTGCATCATGTCCTTAAGCTGCATATAATTTGAAAATGACATGTTAGCAAACAAAAAAGTACATCCTTTGAATTACCATTTTTGAGACCTTACTCAAGAAAATTGCAACCCCCCTCATTGAAAAAAAATCACTTTTTTTGCATGAGCAGCAGGGATATGCTCTTTATTCAGGCACTGGAACATCATAGAGAGCTGTTCAAGGACTCGTAAAAAATAAATCTTATATGATATTGTTTTGTTATGTGCCTAAACTCGATACGGCCGTCATAAAGTGCCGCATGGTACACTAAAAGTGGAATTTGCTTGACATTTTTAGAATGGAAAGGCTGAGTCAGACACATGGCCATCATAGAGAGCTAATTATGCGTTCATTTATGAACTAAATTTTATATTTGATTGCTCTTTATAAATTTGACTTTATGAGGCAACCATAAAGTGACACATGGCATCCACAAAGTTTGTTTTGAGTTTTCTTTTCATTTTTAAAAATAAATAGTAACAAAAAAAGTAATTTTGTCCATTGAAAAAATTCAGTGGACAAATTTTCCTCCACCCCTGTGGAAATTCTTCTCTATGGAAAATATCCTTGGAATTCTCCTTACATTAAAAATAGCGACAGCATTTTTAATTCAAAGTATTCGGAAAAAAAGTTTCTGAATTATTAACTTACTCATTGAGCATTGTTTGCTTAAGAATATTCAGAAAATCTGAAGAATTCTTGACAGCATTGTGGTAGAAACCTTATATTAAATAAAAATTGACAGGTATGCCAGTCGGATTGGAAAAATTTACACCTAGAGTTTGAAAATTACCTTCTCTGCATTCTCTGTAGATTGTTTATTGTTTTAAAAAATAGAGTCGTGAGAAAGAGTCAAACTTTAGCGTAAAGAGCGAGGTGTTGAGGAGGGGACAGCCCCTTTCATATACGGAATAAATTTCTGGCGGTTTTAAGTTTTAATGTCACTCCTTGCTTTCGGTTAAAAAAAACTTGTTTTTTTATTTAATTTCTGAACGTTTTTGAATTAATGCAGGTTTTGATTTTTTGCTAATTTTACATGAATAATTAAAACGAAATTTGCGTATTGTTTTTACTTTTTTTTGGCTAAATGGCTTTCTCAAAATTTTGATCGGAAGATTTTGAGAAAAAAGGGACGGAGGAGAGGGCCTAGTTGCCCTTCAGGTTTTTTGGTTACTTAGAAAGAGCAATAGAACTTTTAATTTTATTTACGAACGTTTTTATTAGTAATAAATACACATAACTTACAAATTAACTTACGTAGCAAACTTCTATATTCGTATATTTTTATTACGTATATGAGGGGGTTCACCCCCTCGTCAATATCTCGCTCTTTACACTAAAGTTCGAATTTTGTTCCAATTCTTTAAGTTTGACCAGTGGATCACGAAGGGAGGGGTAGGATGCTTCTTTTATGTCTAAAATTACCTTCACCAAGCGAAACTTGGTCTCCTAGTGCTGCATATTAAAACTGATAACAATGGATAAAGAGTATGGATTGGTACCGCTTATTTGTGAGCATAGAATTTCTAAATTTTGAGAAAAACATACATATATTGTTTGGATTCACTTTATCCTACTTGCAGCAAATATTTTGTACAGCATGCTGATGCAAAGATAAATGTCACACCAGTAGTGCTGTCGTTACGTGAAATGCGACTAATAACAGTAAAAATCCTCGGCACACTTACGTCAATCCTTTTTTTGGAGTCTTTTGTGGCGTTTTTTGCCGTTTTTTTGGCAAAGAGCTTGAAAAATCCTAGAAAGCCAATCGATTTAAAACTATCGGTACATAAAACTTCTCAGCTTTAGAGGCAGTATTGCAGCTGCGGCCCATTCGTTTAAAAACTATTGGCTTATAAAGCTTTTAACGTATTGCGCTTGAAATCTATCAGCGACGAACCTTGGATTGTCTTAGAAAAGAGAAATGTACCTCTCGTTACTTTTTACATAAAACATTAACGTTTTCTTACTTTTAAGTAGGGAAAAAAGAATATTTACCAACTGTTAAAATGAAATGTCTGGTAAATACTAGCATTTTTGCAAATTAAGTTAATCAAAATTAATGAAAATGCTAACTGGTTAATAGCTTCCTTATTACTAGCTGATTAATATAATTAGTTATTATTTAATGTAACTTAACATAACTTCTTATCGTTTAAGTTGCCTTTACTTGTACAAACCATCATTACACTTTCAGTAAAAAATGTTTTTCATTTTGTTAGAACTTCATAGCAGTGCTTCCATTTCTACTATATTTTAGAGTAGACTTTATACTTTATTTTGAACGTTTCTCCTCTAATATTTTTAGATACTTTAGTACTTTATTTCTACTTTAGATTTGGATTTTCCACTTTTTTCCTTGCCGAGCCTATTCATTTTTATTACGAAAATAAGAATTTTGGATTTTGGATACAACGGCGGGATTTCGGCAAAAGCGATTGACAAACGTTCTTGTTTTTGTCGGACTTGGATAGACCTGCGAAATTTGAAACAAAATAACCAACGGGGATGGACTGAAGGTTTTATTTTTGGAACAGGGTGGCATCCATCAAGACGCCAAGTAGAGTGCTAATGTTCACACTGGTAATATAGCGTAAGAATCAATTTTGTTAACATTGCTGTGCAAATAGTAAGCACAATAACATACTTACTTCCGGATTTTGTCCTACTATAATTCTACTCCATTTTTTCGCTCTTAAATACTTTATTCCCACATTAGTGGAATGGAAGCAGTCACTGCATTATTATCGATCCCGGTGTATTGGTGTATCATTTTCAGGTGGATTCATGTACGATGTTTTATGGAGGGCATAACCAAAATAGCAAGAAGTTAACATGTATTTTACACAGAGGTAGTTTTGCATTTGTAGGTTAGTATATGAATCCAAAATGCAAGGCATAGGACCATATCAGTGTTCACTAGGCGTTTCAATTACAAGCAAGCGAATTTGGAGGTATATTGGAGTTTCCATTTAAATATTGGACGTACAAAATTAAAACAATTAAATTATTTCTGGAACTGATCCCTCCCCGTACCTAACCTCTATGACTAATCTACAGCCGATTTGACCTATCTAGCTACGGTACAATGATTATTATAAGAAACACTAAGTCTTATTTCTTTTTTGGTGATTATTTTTCATGTTTTTCAATGAAGAAAATTCTGGATTTCAGTGATTTCTGGTTTTTAGTGAGTCCGTGTCTGTCCTATTTACAGATGTAGAGGGTGTATTCATATCCAGTTTGAAAACTATAAAACAAGAAAAAATATATATTGAACTGACAGGTTTTAGCAAGCGAAAAATACTTATCTATCAGGGGAAACAATTTTTCTCGGGCAAATTTGGCGAAACAGGAAGTATAGTACATTTTTGTATTATTGGTATTTTCGTAAATAGGTAGCGCTGCCTAAGTAAATACCGATGTTAGCACAATGTATTATTTATTTATTCGTTTTTTTTTTCTTAGACCAAAGGGGACTTCGTATAGAAGGAATAATCGTAGAAACTTCAAAAAGGAATCAGTCGATCGGAAATTGAGAGTGCTAGTGCCCTTTTTGATAGTAAAAAGTGATTGGAATACAACTAGCCCCCCTCCCAGGCCCACCATTTCCCTATACACATCCAATAAAAATTTTGAGATTGCCACTTTGTCGAACATAGCTGAAAGATCTGGAAATTATGTCTTTGAGGACGACAACCCCATACCCCCAAGCCCTCAGAGAAAGGGTTATAAGTTATGCCCTGGGGGCATATAAGGTTTTTTATAGAAAGCACTGTCGGAGAAACTTAAAAAATGGCTCATTCGATTGGAAATTGAGAGGGTTAGTGCCCTTTTTGATAACAAAAAGTGATTGGAGGGCGAATGCCCCCACGCTCATCATTATCCCAAACACTTCCGATCAAAATTTTGATATAGTCATTATGTTCAACGTAGTTAAAAGGTTCGGAAATTATGTTTTTGGGGTTGACCATCCCCCCCCCCACAGCCGTCAGGGCAATGGGTTGTAAGTTATACCCTGGAAGTATATACTGTTTTTTTTTTATAGAAAGCGTTGTCGTAGAAACTTCAAAAAGGAATCAGTGGGTCGGAAATTGAGAGGGCTAGTGCGCTTTTTGATAGTAAAAAGTGATTAGAGTGCAACTAGCCCCCTCCCAGGCCCACTATTTCCCTATACACATCCGATAAAAATTTTGAGATAGCCACTTTGTTGAACATAGCTGAAAGATCTGGAAATTATGTCTTTAAGGATGAAACCCCCCCCCCCCAAGCTCTCAGAGAAAGGGTTGTAAGTTATGCCCTGGGGGCATATAAGGTTTTTTATAAAAAGCACTGTCGGGGAAACTTAAAAAATTGCTCATTCGATTGGAAATTGAGAGAGTTAGTGCCCTTTTTGATAGCAAAAAGTGATTGGAGGGCAAATGCCCCCACGCCCGTCATTATCCCAAACACTATGTCTTTGAGGATGATAACCCCACAGGCCTCAGGGCAAGGTTTATAAGTTGTGCCCTAGGGGCATTTAAGGTTTTTATAGAAAGCATGGTCACATCGAATTTGGAGGGGGTCATTGGATCGGTAATCAGAAGCTCTAGTGCCCTTTTTACGAGTCAGGCTGATCGGAAGGCAGCTAACCCTCCCCCCCCCCCCGTACACACACGTAATATTGTCCCGAAATACATCTAATAGAAATTTTTAGATTGGCATTTTATTTAAAATAGTCCAAATATTGTATAACAAGGCCTTTGAAGTCGAAACAAACCTTCAGGGCCTAGGAGCAAGGATTGTAAGTGATACCCTGGGGGTATTTAAGGCTTTTATGTAAGAGATGGTTAAACAAACTTTAGAGGAGGCTCATTTGTTCAAAATTGGAAGTTCTAGTTTCCTTTCAAGAGTCAAAAGAGTCAAACCCTTCTTTTCACAAAAAAAAATTTACTGAAATTGTAAGATAGCGATTTTGCTAACACAAGTCCAAGGAAAATATAAAAATACCTCTAGGGTTGACAAACCCCCCAGTCCCATAGGGATAGGGTTGTAAGTCATTTCCTGGCTGAGTATAAGGATTTTCTGGAATGGTGACCGTACAGACTTTAGAAGGAGCTCATTTGATTTAAAATTGGAAGTTATAGTGCCCTCTTTAAGAGTCAAAAGTGATTTGAGAGAAACCAGCCCCCCTCCACGCTTATCATTTTCCCAAGGACATCAAGTCTATATTTAGAGATAGCAATTTTATTCATTGTAGTTGAAGCGTCTGGAAACCATATTTTTGAGGAAGACACCTTTCCCCTCACAGCTCTCAGGGCAAGGGTTGTAAGTTATGTCCTAGGGGCATCTAAGGTTTTCAAGGAAAGGGTGGTCGTATATGCTTCGGAGGGACTCATTGGACTGGTAATCAGAATTTCTAGTGCTCTTTTTAAGAGTCAAAGCGATCAGAAGGCAGCTATCCCCCTTCCCCACACGTTGTGTTCTCCCGAAATACATCCAATAGAAATTTTGAGACAATCATGTTATTCAAAATAGTCCAAAGATCATATAACAAGGCTTTTGGGGTTAATACGAACCACCAGAAACTGGAGGTGAGGGTTGCAAGTTATGCCGCGGGGACATTTAAGGTTCTTATGGAAGGGATGACTGTTTAGCTTTAGAAGAGGCTCATTTGCTTGAAAATTGGAAGTTCTAGTGCCTTTTTAAGAGTCAAAAGTGACGGAGGGTATTTAGATCCCCCCCCCCCGATAACTCCTTTTTCCACCAAATGTTTCTGATTGAAAAGATAAGATAGCCGTTTTGTTCAATATGGTCCAAAGAACATATAATGGATCCTCTGGGGTTGAAACATCCCTCCAGTGCCCTAGGGATAGGGTTTTAAGTTATGCCTTAAGGGTATATAAGTTTTATAAAGAATGGGCGGTCATATAAGCTTCAGATGAGGCTCATTTGATTAGAAATTGGATACTATAGTGGTATTTTTAAGAGTCGAAGTGATTTGAAAGCAACCAGCCCCCCTCCCTCCATACTCATCATTTCCCTGAACAAATCTAATCAAAATTTGGAGACATTTATTTTGTTCATCGTAGTTGGACGATCCGGAAATTATTTCTCTAAGGAAGACAGCCCCCCCCCCTAGAGCTCTCAAGGCGAGTGTTTTGTTTATGCCCTGGGGGCATGTAAGGTTCTTATTAAAATGGTGGTCGTGTATGATTTGGATGGGACTCGTTGGATAGTTCAAGTGCCCTTTTTAAGAGTCAAAGTGATCAGAGCGTAGCTACAACTCTCCCCCTTCCCCCCATACGCCCACACAGGTAGGTCGTGTTTTCCCTAAATATATCCAATAGAAATTTTGAGACAGTCATTTAATTCAAAATAGTCCAAAGATCGCATAACAAGGCTTTTGGGGCTGATACAAACAAGGTTATCACATACTTCTAATTGAAAGAGTTACATTTGAATAGCTAGTCAAGGCTTGAGTTCTGAGGTAATTAAGATCCTTTAGTTCAAATTGTTGTTTCTCGGAAAACTAGGAATAACCGTATTTGATTAGATATCAATTTAATTTTTTAACTTCAGCCAAGATATCATATATTTATATCTTGTAAAAGTTATTAGTGTTCCTTGGACCTTTGATAAACTTTATCTCCAGGAGGGAAAACTACCAATTGAATTTATCTGGGCAGAAAGGACTTGCAATTCTCAGTTTGACAATTTAATTCCCCTCTTTCCTTAACCTATCTGTATAACATCGAAGTCGCCTTTATATAAATAGTCGGCAGGGGCTAAAGAAATGAAAGGGTGGCTAAAGAGAGAAATGAGGTCTCCTTTCGTTTACATGTCAGAGAATACACAAGGGGGGGGGGGCAATGTTAGTGTCCAATTTTCTTATATGTAAGATTTTTAATTAATTCCTGGCAAGTTCCAAGGGTCACTAGGTTCGAAAAAAGGGAAGCAAAAAAGGTCTCCTAACATTGACTCGTTGGTTAGGGTTTCTTTTCCGTTCCTTAAACCTTTGGCTATTCACAAGTTTAATTTTTTGGGAAGAAATTATTTTTTGCCCTATTTTAACCTTTAAAATGCTTAAATAGCCCAAGCATTGGCTAATTAAGATATACTAACCGAATTATAAACCCAATCACCAAATAGAATAAAATCTAGAGTCCTAAGCTATTTACGCGCGTATTTCCCGCTTTTAATCAATTAGATTACGCATCCTTTAATTAATAATAAATCTATTGACAACCCTCAAAGGGGAACTTTTGCCCTGGCTCCAATTTCAGTTTAAATGGCTCAAATGTAAGTATTAATTATTTCAAAATAAGATATTGATTTTATCCCAAGTGACAGAAATCTCTCTGAAGTTTAGTACTTTATTTCAGTGTTATTCTCAAAGAAAATTTATACAGGCTAGTGGTAGCTTTTTATCCTAGTTAAAAAAGAACTTCACTTACTCAGCTCCTAGCTTCCGAGGCAAAACTACTTCGATTTGTCTCTGATCCGTACATTTTATTCAAATTGGTACTTGATTCGCTTAGCGACTTTCCCCCGTCCTTAACCAATCACATCCTTTTTGTTTAAAAGTTAGTTTATTCTGGCCGTGATTCTGAAAGCTTGATATATCGTAAGATTACGACATTCTACTCTGTCTTATACAAAACTGGTCTAAATTGGGCATTCAAATATTTATTAGGGTTCAAGTGTCGTTCAATGCTCAAACAAAGATATGTCTTTTCAAGATTTCCGACTGGGTTACACAAAGCCAAGTTATTTTCAAATTTAAGTTAATTTGAAATAGTCGCTATATTTCTGATCTATTGGAGCAAACGGGATTCCAAGTTTTACTGAAATTGAGCTACCAAAATTGCACAAAATAAGCCTCCTTACAACCTCCCCCCTTAAATTCCTAGTATGTTTTAAAAGGATTAAAAGAAAAGAAACACAAATTTACTAAGAACCACTGTAACTAAATTTTTCCTTGTACTACTTCTAAATTGAACCCCTGAGACTTTTGGTCTCCATAATCAGTCCATAATTTTCTTAATTTTTTAAATATCAGTCCTACTGAAATAAGTGTTATTATACATATAAAGAGTGTAATAATATTAAAAGTCGATGTCCAAAATGTTGTTACATCTTTCCCTTTTTCCTTCTTGCAAGGAAACTCGTATTTGCCTCACTTCATCCAGGCCAATGGTTGAACTAACCCTATTTTGAAAGTAAATAGAAAATAAATATGCAATTTAATTGAATATTTACTTTCTATTTACTTTTAAAATAGGGTTAGTTCAACCATTCGCTTGGATGAAGCGAGGCAAATACAAGTTCCGTTGCAAGAAGAAAAAGGGAAAGATGTAACAATATTTTGGACTTCGACTTTTAATATTATTACACTCTTTATATGTATAATAACACTTATTTCAGTAGGACTGATATTTAAAAAATTAAGAAAATTATGGACTGATTATGGAGACCAAAAGTCTCAGGGGTTCAATTTAGAAGTAGTACAAGGAAAAATTTAGTTACAGTGGTTCTTAGTAAATTTGTGTTTCTTTTCTTTTAATCCTTTTAAAACATACTAGGAATTTAAGGGGGGAGGTTGTAAGGAGGCTTATTTTGTGCAATTTTGGTAGCTCAATTTCAGTAAAACTTGGAATCCCGTTTGCTCCAATAGATCAGAAATATAGCGACTATTTCAAATTAACTTAAATTTGAAAATAACTTGGCTTTGTGTAACCCAGTCGGAAATCTTGAAAAGACATATCTTTGTTTGAGCATTGAACGACACTTGAACCCTAATAAATATTTGAATGCCCAATTTAGACCAGTTTTGTATAAGACAGAGTAGAATGTCGTAATCTTACGATATATCAAGCTTTCAGAATCACGGCCAGAATAAACTAACTTTTAAACAAAAAGGATGTGATTGGTTAAGGACGGGGGAAAGTCGCTAAGCGAATCAAGTACCAATTTGAATAAAATGTACGGATCAGAGACAAATCGAAGTAGTTTTGCCTCGGAAGCTAGGAGCTGAGTAAGTGAAGTTCTTTTTTAACTAGGATAAAAAGCTACCACTAGCCTGTATAATTTTTCTTTGAGAATAGCACTGAAATAAAGTAATAAACTTCAGAGAAATTTCTGTCACTTGGGATAAAATCAATATCTTATTTTGAAATAATTAATACTTACATTTGATCCATTTAAACTGAAATTGGAGTCAGGGAAAAAATTACCCTTTGAGGGTTGTCAATAGATTTATTATTAATTAAAGGATGCGTAATCTAATTGATTAAAAGCGGGAAATACGCGCGTAAATAGCTTAGGACTCTAGATTTTATTCTATTTGGTGATTGGGTTTATAATTTGGTTAGTATATCTTAATTAGCCAATGCTTGGGCTATTTAAGCATTTTAAAGGTTAAAATAGGGCAAAAAATAATTTCTTCCCAAAAAATTAAACTTGTGAATAGCCAAAGGTTTAAGGAACGGAAAAGAAACCCTAACCAACGAGTCAATGTTAGGAGACCTTTTTTGCTTCCCTTTTTCGAACCTAGTGACCCTTGGAACTTGCCAGGAATTAATTAAAAATCTTACATATAAGAAAATTGGACACTAACATTGCCCCCCCCCTTGTGTATTCTCTGACATGTAAACGAAAGGAGACCTCATTTCTCTCTTTAGCCACCCTTTCATTTCTTTAGCCCCTGCCGACTATTTATATAAAGGCGACTTCGATGTTATACAGATAGGTTAAGGAAAGAGGGGAATTAAATTGTCAAACTGAGAATTGCAAGTCCTTTCTGCCCAGATAAATTCAATTGGTAGTTTTCCCTCCTGGAGATAAAGTTTATCAAAGGTCCAAGGAACACTAATAACTTTTACAAGATATAAATATATGATATCTTGGCTGAGGTTAAACAAATAAATTGATATCTAATCAAATACGGTTATTCCTAGTTTTCCGAGAAACAACAATTTGAACTAAAGGATCTTAATTACCTCAGAACTCAAGCCTTGACTAGCTATTCAAGTGTAACTCTTTCAATTAGAAGTATTTGATAACCTTGTTTGTATCAGCCCCAAAAGCCTTGTTATGCGATCTTTGGACTATTTTGAATTAAATGACTGTCTCAAAATTTCTATTGGATATATTTAGGGAAAACACGACCTACCTGTGTGGGCGTATGGGGGGAAGGGGGAGAGTTGTAGCTACGCTCTGATCACTTTGACTCTTAAAAAGGGCACTTGAACTATCCAACGAGTCCCATCCAAATCATACACGACCACCATTTTAATAAGAACCTTACATGCCCCCAGGGCATAAACAAAACACTCGCCTTGAGAGCTCTAGGGGGGGCTGTCTTCCTTAGAGAAATAATTTCCGGATCGTCCAACTACGATGAACAAAATAAATGTCTCCAAATTTTGATTAGATTTGTTCAGGGAAATGATGAGTATGGAGGGAGGGGGGCTGGTTGCTTTCAAATCACTTCGACTCTTAAAAATACCACTATAGTATCCAATTTCTAATCAAATGAGCCTCATCTGAAGCTTATATGACCGCCCATTCTTTATAAAACTTATATACCCTTAAGGCATAACTTAAAACCCTATCCCTAGGGCACTGGAGGGATGTTTCAACCCCAGAGGATCCATTATATGTTCTTTGGACCATATTGAACAAAACGGCTATCTTATCTTTTCAATCAGAAACATTTGGTGGAAAAAGGAGTTATCTGGGGGGGGGGATCTAAATACCCTCCGTCACTTTTGACTCTTAAAAAGGCACTAGAACTTCCAATTTTCAAGCAAATGAGCCTCTTCTAAAGCTAAACAGTCATCCCTTCCATAAGAACCTTAAATGTCCCCGCGGCATAACTCTGCAACCCTCACCTCCAGTTTCTGGTGGTTCGTATTAACCCCAAAAGCCTTGTTATATGATCTTTGGACTATTTTGAATAACATGATTGTCTCAAAATTTCTATTGGATGTATTTCGGGAGAACACAACGTGTGGGGAAGGGGGATAGCTGCCTTCTGATCGCTTTGACTCTTAAAAAGAGCACTAGAAATTCTGATTACCAGTCCAATGAGTCCCTCCGAAGCATATACGACCACCCTTTCCTTGAAAACCTTAGATGCCCCTAGGACATAACTTACAACCCTTGCCCTGAGAGCTGTGAGGGGAAAGGTGTCTTCCTCAAAAATATGGTTTCCAGACGCTTCAACTACAATGAATAAAATTGCTATCTCTAAATATAGACTTGATGTCCTTGGGAAAATGATAAGCGTGGAGGGGGGCTGGTTTCTCTCAAATCACTTTTGACTCTTAAAGAGGGCACTATAACTTCCAATTTTAAATCAAATGAGCTCCTTCTAAAGTCTGTACGGTCACCATTCCAGAAAATCCTTATACTCAGCCAGGAAATGACTTACAACCCTATCCCTATGGGACTGGGGGGTTTGTCAACCCTAGAGGTATTTTTATATTTTCCTTGGACTTGTGTTAGCAAAATCGCTATCTTACAATTTCAGTAAATTTTTTTTTGTGAAAAGAAGGGTTTGACTCTTTTGACTCTTGAAAGGAAACTAGAACTTCCAATTTTGAACAAATGAGCCTCCTCTAAAGTTTGTTTAACCATCTCTTACATAAAAGCCTTAAATACCCCCAGGGTATCACTTACAATCCTTGCTCCTAGGCCCTGAAGGTTTGTTTCTGACTTCAAAGGCCTTGTTATACAATATTTGGACTATTTTAAATAAAATGCCAATCTAAAAATTTCTATTAGATGTATTTCGGGACAATATTACGTGTGTGTACGGGGGGGGGGGAGGGTTAGCTGCCTTCCGATCAGCCTGACTCGTAAAAAGGGCACTAGAGCTTCTGATTACCGATCCAATGACCCCCTCCAAATTCGATGTGACCATGCTTTCTATAAAAACCTTAAATGCCCCTAGGGCACAACTTATAAACCTTGCCCTGAGGCCTGTGGGGTTATCATCCTCAAAGACATAGTGTTTGGGATAATGACGGGCGTGGGGGCATTTGCCCTCCAATCACTTTTTGCTATCAAAAAGGGCACTAACTCTCTCAATTTCCAATCGAATGAGCAATTTTTTAAGTTTCCCCGACAGTGCTTTTTATAAAAAACCTTATATGCCCCCAGGGCATAACTTACAACCCTTTCTCTGAGAGCTTGGGGGGGGGGGGTTTCATCCTTAAAGACATAATTTCCAGATCTTTCAGCTATGTTCAACAAAGTGGCTATCTCAAAATTTTTATCGGATGTGTATAGGGAAATAGTGGGCCTGGGAGGGGGCTAGTTGCACTCTAATCACTTTTTACTATCAAAAAGCGCACTAGCCCTCTCAATTTCCGACCCACTGATTCCTTTTTGAAGTTTCTACGACAACGCTTTCTATAAAAAAAAAACAGTATATACTTCCAGGGTATAACTTACAACCCATTGCCCTGACGGCTGTGGGGGGGGGGATGGTCAACCCCAAAAACATAATTTCCGAACCTTTTAACTACGTTGAACATAATGACTATATCAAAATTTTGATCGGAAGTGTTTGGGATAATGATGAGCGTGGGGGCATTCGCCCTCCAATCACTTTTTGTTATCAAAAAGGGCACTAACCCTCTCAATTTCCAATCGAATGAGCCATTTTTTAAGTTTCTCCGACAGTGCTTTCTATAAAAAACCTTATATGCCCCCAGGGCATAACTTATAACCCTTTCTCTGAGGGCTTGGGGGTATGGGGTTGTCGTCCTCAAAGACATAATTTCCAGATCTTTCAGCTATGTTCGACAAAGTGGCAATCTCAAAATTTTTATTGGATGTGTATAGGGAAATGGTGGGCCTGGGAGGGGGGCTAGTTGTATTCCAATCACTTTTTACTATCAAAAAGGGCACTAGCACTCTCAATTTCCGATCGACTGATTCCTTTTTGAAGTTTCTACGATTATTCCTTCTATACGAAGTCCCCTTTGGTCTAAGAAAAAAAATGAAAAAATTAGTAATACATTGTGCCAACATCGCTCTTTACTTAGGCAGCGCTACCTATTTACGAAAATACCAATAATACAAAAATGTACTATACTTCCTGTTTCGCCAAATTTGCCCGAGAAAAATTGTTTCCCCTGATAGATAAGTATTTTTCGCTTGCTAAAACCTGTCAGTTCAATATATTTATTTTTTTTGTTTTAAAGTTTTCAAAGTGGATATGAATACACCCTCTACATCTGCAAATAGGACAGACATGGACTCATTAAAAACCAGAAATCACTGAAATCCAGAATTTTCTTCATTGAAAAACATGAAAAATAATCACCAAAAAAGAAATAAGACTTAGTGTTTCTTATAATAATCATTGTACCGTAGCTAGATAGGTCAAATCGGCTGTAGATTAGTCATAGAGGTTAGGTACGGGGAGGGATCAGTTCCAGAAATAATTTAATTGTTTTAATTTTGTACGTCCAATATTTAAATGGAAACTCCAATATACCTCCAAATTCGCTTGCTTGTAATTGAAACGCCTAGTGAACACTGATATGGTCCTATGCCTTGCATTTTGGATTCATATACTAACCTACAAATGCAAAACTACCTCTGTGTAAAATACATGTTAACTTCTTGCTATTTTGGTTATGCCCTCCATAAAACATCGTACATGAATCCACCTGAAAATGATACACCAATACACCGGGATCGATAATAATGCAGTGACTGCTTCCATTCCACTAATGTGGGAATAAAGTATTTAAGAGCGAAAAAATGGAGTAGAATTATAGTAGGACACAATCCGGAAGTAAGTATGTTATTGTGCTTACTATTTGAACAGGAATGTTAACAGAATTGATTCTTATGCTGTATTACCAGTGTGAACATTAGCACTCTACTTGGCGTCTTGATGGATGCCACCCAGTTCCAAAAATCAAACCTTCAGTCCTTCCCCGTTGGTTATTTTGTTTCAAATTTCGCAGGTCTATCCAAGTCCGACAAAAACAAGAACGTTTGTCAATCGCTTTTGCCGAAATGCCGCCGTTGTATCCAAAATCCAAAATTCTTATTTTCGTAATAAAAATGAATAGGCTCGGCAAGGAAAAAAGTGGAAAATCCAAATCTAAAGTAGAAATAAAGTACTAAAGTATCTAAAAATATTAGAGGAGAAACGTTCAAAATAAAGTATAAAGTCTACTCTAAAATATAGTAGAAATGGAAGCACTGCTATGAAGTTCTAACAAAATGAAAAACATTTTTTACTGAAAGTGTAATGATGGTTTGTACAAGTAAAGGCAACTTAAACGATAAGAAGTTATGTTAAGTTACATTAAATAATAACTAATTATATTAATCAGCTAGTAATAAGGAAGCTATTAACCAGTTAGCATTTTCATTAATTTTGATTAACTTAATTTGCAAAAATGCTAGTATTTACCAGACATTTCATTTTAACAGTTGGTAAATATTATTTTTTCCCTACTAAAAAGTAATAAAACGTTAATGTTATATGTAATAGGTTACGGGAGGTACATTTCTCTTTACTAAGACAATCTAAGGTTTGTCACTGATAGATTTCAAGCGCAATACGTTAAAAGCTTTATAAGCCAATAGTTTTTAAACGAATGGGCCGCAGCTGCAATACTGCCTCTAAAGCTGAGAAGTTTTATGTACCGATAGTTTTAAATCGATTGGCTTTCTAGGATTTTTCAAGCTCTTTGCCAAAAAAACGGCAAAAAACGCCACAAAAGACTCCAAAAAAAGGATTGACGTAAGTGTGCCGAGGATTTTTACTGTTATTAGTCGCATTTCACGTAACGACAGCACTACTGGTGTGACATTTATCTTTGCATCAGCATGCTGTACAAAATATTTGCTGCAAGTAAGATAAAGTGAATCCAAACAATATATGTATGTTTTTCTCACAATTTTGAAATTCTATGCTCACAAATAAGCGGTACCAATCCATACTCTTTATCTATTGCTATCGGTTTTAATATGCAGCACTAGGAGACCAAGTTTCGCTTGGTGAAGGTAATTTTAGACATAAAAGAAGCATCCTACCCCTCCCTTCGTGATCCACTGGTCAAACTTAAAGAATTGGAACAAAATTCGAACTTTAGTGTAAAGAGCGAGGTATTGACAAGGGGCGAACTCCCTCATATACGTAATAAAAACATACGAATATAGAAGTTAGTTACGTAAGTTAATTCGTAAGTTGTGTATATTTATTACTAATAAAAACGTTCGTAAATAAAATTAAAAGTTCTATTGCTCTTTCTAAGTAACCAAAAAACCTGAAGGGCAACTAGGCCCTCTCCTCCGTCCCTTTTTTTCTCAAAATCTTCCGATCAAAATTTTGAGAAAGCCATTTAGCCAAAAAAAAAGTAAAAACAATACGCAAATTTCGTTTTAATTATTCATGTAAAATTAGCAAAAAATCAAAACCTGCATTAATTCAAAAACGTTCAGAAATTAAATAAAAAACAAGTTTTTTTTAACTGAAAGCAAGGAGCGACATTATAACTTCAAACCGCCAGAAATTATTCCGTATAGGAAAGGGGCTGTCCCCTCCTCAACACCTCGCTCTTTACGCTAAAGTTTGACTCTTTCTCACGACTCTATTTTTTAAAACAATAAACAATCTACAGAGAATGCAGAGAAGGTAATTTTCAAACTCTAGGTGTCAATTTTTCCAATCCGATTGGCATCCCTGTTAAGTTTTATTTAATGTAAGGTTTCTACCACAATGCTGTCAAGAATTGTTCAGATTTACTGGATGTTCTTAATCAAACAATGCTCAACGAGTAAGTTAATAATTCAGAAACTTTTTTTCCGAATACTTTGAATTAAAAATGCTGTCGCTATTTTTAATGTAAGGAGAATTCCAAGGATATTTTCCATAGAGAAGAATTTCCACAGGGGTGGAGGAAAATTTGTCCACTGAATTTTTTCAATGGACAAAATTACTTTTTTTGTTACTATTTATTTTTAAAAATGAAAAGAAAACTCAAAACAAACTTTGTGGATGCCATGTGTCACTTTATGGTTGCCTCATAAAGTCAAATTTATAAAGAGCAATCAAATATAAAATTTAGTTCATAAATGAACGCATAATTAGCTCTCTATGATGGCCATGTGTCTGACTCAGCCTTTCCATTCTAAAAATGTCAAGCAAATTCCACTTTTAGTGTACCATGCGGCACTTTATGACGGCCGTATCGAGTTTAGGCACATAACAAAACAATATCATATAAGATTTATTTTTTACGAGTCCTTGAACAGCTCTCTATGATGTTCCAGTGCCTGAATAAAGAGCATATCCCTGCTGCTCATGCAAAAAAAGTGATTTTTTTTCAATGAGGGGGGTTGCAATTTTCTTGAGTAAGGTCTCAAAAATGGTAATTCAAAGGATGTACTTTTTTGTTTGCTAACATGTCATTTTCAAATTATATGCAGCTTAAGGACATGATGCACGGGGCTGTTGGAATAATGTGTAGTTCAACTGCGAGATTTTGTCTCCTGTGATAGGTGCAGGATGTGAAGAAAGTCAAAGGGAGATATGCACTTTAATATTAACGGCAAGGAATCCAAGCTTATTAAATTCACATACTTATTATTATTTGGATTTCCTGGATTTTTTCCAAGCTTATTATAAATATCAGTTATAATGGACGTTTGACCGCTTGGCGAAAGATTCCAGCTCCGGTCTTCAGACTTCAAACTTTCAGATATACAAGTTTCCAGTCTCAGATTTTTAGAGAAGCAGTATATATTATTAATTGAATCTCTCTGAACATTTTGGTGTTCATTTGTGTGTGAATATTGCCGAAATAAGGATTCCGGTTTTTCATCCCCCTCTGGCCTCACATGGGGTGGAAATAGAGTGCTTAGTGATATTATTGTTTGATTCTGATGTCACTTTCTATCTCCACAGACTTGAATTAATAGGAAACGACCTTTTAATCTATGTAATACTGAACAACTTAGGAATTTGATTTTTCATCTTCTTCTGACTTCGCTGAGGGTTAATATGGGATACTAAGGGACTGAATTTTCCGATTCTTGTATCGTTTTTGGCTTCCTTGGACTTGAATTAATTAAGAATGTCCTTTGAATGCAGAAAATGTTTCAGAAATGTGAATTTAAGATTCACCCCTCCCTCCCCTTCTCCCTCTTTTCCCCGGAAAAACGAATATTTCTGTACTGCCAAATTTAGTTGAGCTGACATTTGTTATTAGGGATGTGTTTTTCAGGGTGAAAAACATTTCTATCGCTAAAACACCGAGGTTTGGCCTATTTTTCGTTGTTTTACCTGGACTAGTGTATAAAATAAGGGTACTTGTGCATTATACCGCAAACACTCAAGAAGTAAAAATAGGCTAATTCTAATGAAAAATACCAAAACGTGATTAAAATACAATACTTTAGAACAAAATTTGAGCTATATATTTCCACACTAAAGGGGGGGGGGATAACCTAACCTAACCCCCGCCCCTAATGAGCAATTATATAGCCCAAATTATATAATTCTAATGCATTTTGTCACCCGCCACTCGTTTTCCACTGAGCGTAAACTAATTGTTTCTTAATATAGACAAAAGAAAAGGTCTATTCTGGAATTTTACACAGCGTAAATTTGAGTATTTGCGGTATAGTACACAAGTACCAAAATAAGACCTTAAATTGGCAGTCGAAAGGCTTTGAAAGAGAAAAACATTTCTAAGTCTTTTTGAAATACATCTGGGCTGTGAAGCGTGAGAAATTGCCTAAGGTTTCAGGGTATAGTAGTAAATACATCTCTTTTTCGAAGCTTCTTTTCACCTCGATGAAAATAAAGATTAAAACGGTAAAAAAAATCCAAAACGATGACCACTTATAGAATATCTATTTGGGAGGGCTTGGGGTAATATCCCTATTTATTCCATTCTGTGTATTGTATGCTCTATCCCCCCCTCTTCCTTTTACCAAATATAGTCATTTTAGTAGTTTTCCTTCTGTGATTTCCACTATTAAACTTCCGAAACTTAAACCGGACAACTTTACTCGTAATTCCAAAATTAAAATATATGGTAATTTTAAATCTTACACACTAAGCTGAAGCTTAAAATATCCTATTCTTTTCATCACGGTTTGATTTACAAAAATGAATAAACCCACAAAATAATTAATTTCAGCTAGGAGTATTCGACCCCTCATTCAGTAAACTAAATTGTTGGTAGTTAATTTTGAAGTACTGTAATTACTCTATTTTCATTATTTTGCTAAAATATTTATATGACTAAAAATTTACAATAAACAGCAAACATAACAAATTTAAAATCTTGAGTATTTGAAGTTGTTTATGCTGTTTACCAAAAAAACAAAAGCAGTTCATCTAGTTCTACAAAAATGTGTATAGTAACCCGGCATCATTATATAGTTGAAGATTGAAGGAAAAGTGCAAATACTAACAATTTTTGAAGGGTTTTACTGATTGTGAATTGCTTGAAGAGAAATCACTAGAAGCCAACCCGAAAAACAATCATTAGTCCAAACCTTGTATTATTGAGGGAATTTAAGAATCGTATTTATAGTTGGGTGTGAGAACAAAACATTTGCGCAAAATTATGATTGAAGACAAGTGTTGAAAATGGCCCCTTTATGAGAGACTTGGAGGGATTTCACGCTGTCGTTGGTTCTCGTAATCAGCTAACCAATTTTGCTACGTTCTTAGTTGGCATTAATATTGGGAAAGGCTCATCCAAATCTGTGTAGAAACTTATCTCGATGAAACGCAGTCTTATTTCAGAGTTCTTGATCCTTATGAACCCGTCTCTCCCGAGAGACAAATACTATCGGTTATGCCTCTGATGCCAAGATTTACAAAGGTAGCCTGCAAGACGGACCGGAAGACAATATGAATGAGAGAGACATTATACTCTGAACAGGAAGAGCTCCCGTCACAGAGAAAAACGGTTCTTCGTCGCGTTCCGTAGTCAGATCTCGAAAATCCATGCAAACTTTGGAAAGCTTTGTCCTTTTTTGAAGATGCTACTGGAAACGAACTTTTTCCATACTTGCCCAAGTTCTTTCTAGCTCTGCAATATGCCATATTCGAGTGCTGGAGCAGAGAGACATTTCTCCATGTCGTCGGTCTGATGACGTCGGTCTCCAAATTCGGAAGAGTCTGATGACAACTAAAGCCTCGTAAGTGTGACTTTCTCCCGTTTCATTATTTTCTTCTTACTTTTCAATTTGTATGATTTATAAAGTGGCTTAATTAAGTCACCTTTCTTATAAAGTGGCTTAATTAAGGTTTTCCTAAAATCGTTAGGTACTTCTCCTTTGTCAAAAGTCATATTCATAATCTTCAGTAATTTATTTCTAACCTCAGAGCCAACATATTTAAGAAAATCATTTACCACCCTATCAGCACCTGGAGCCTTATTATTTTTTAATCCTTTTAGTACTGTTGCTAATTCCTCCTAACAAAACAAATCTTCCTTCACATCCAAGGTATCACAAACTGTTTCCTTTTCCTCTAGATCTTTTCCTGCAACTCTATCTCGGTTAAGCAAATTCTCAAAATGTTAGGCCCATCTCTCTTTAGTTTTTTCCTTATGCTAATTGCGGCCCCATTCCCATCTTTAACTAGGCCAAGTCTGGATTGACTACTCCCTCTCAATTTTTTAACATGCCAGAACAATATTTTACTATTATGCCGTCTAGCTGCATCTTCCAGACTCTCGACAATTTTATCCATGGCCATCACTTCACACCTCCTTAGTTCATATTTTAATGCTTTCTCCACTTTCTTTGCATTCCGTTTGTTTTCATATGATCTATGACTCAGATAATTCTTGTACAAGTCCTTTCTCATTTCTATTAAACATAAAGCTTTTTCACTAATATTCTTAGCAGCAGTTCTAGCTTTCTTCCCTAATACACCTTCAGCAACTTCACTAATTATTTTTCTAAAATTATTCCAACCATCTTCCACATTATCAAATTTGAAACTCTGAAGTTTAATATTCAACTGTTCCTGGAAAGTTTCTCTCAAATTCTTATCCTGGAGTCTACCAACATCATAACTTCCCGGGAGGTAGTTACCCTTCCTATATTTCAGCTTTAAATTAACACTTGACACTACTAGATGGTGATCTTTACTTTTAACATCAATAACGGCACTCCTATATACCCTAGTATCTTGTGTTGATCCTGCCAGTCTTTGGTTTACTATAACTACAAAATTGCAAAAGTCTGTATCCATTACTATTTTCTTTTCCTACACCAAATTTACCTAGGCTAGGATACCATCTATTCCTATTTCTACCAACCTGGGCGTTAAAATCTCCCAGTAATAACATCATATTTCTACCTGGGACCCAGTCTATTTGCTCCTGTAACTGTAAGTAAAATTCATCGAGTCACTAGTATCTCCGTCAGTCGGTTCTACAGAGGCGTATACTACTATAACTGATACCCTTAACTTTTTAGTCATAAAATGAGCAATTAGTATTCTATTATTAATACCTTCCCAGACTAAGCAAGACTTAGCAGCTTCCTTATTCATCATGAGCCCTACTCCCTGTCTATGTACCCCATCCTTCCTGCCTGAGTAAACAATGTCTATATCACCTAATTTCATGCTTCCTACCCCTGGGATATGAGTTTCTGAAACTCTTAATAAATCCAGTTCGAATCGTCTGAATTCGTCAGTCAAAATTTCGATACGATAGTTATTTTTTAATGTCGTAACATTCCAAGTTCCAATTTTCATGTTCTTTAAATCATTGAAATTATTTTCGCCTCAGGAAAAGCAATGGTCCCGGATACCAGTGCAGGACGGGGATCACATATCTTCCCAAGTCTACATCGAAGTGCTTAAGCCGGCTTAGAACTGGACAGCAAGAAGTCCCTGGGACCTCCATGAATGGAGGCTTTGTGCAATCCTGGGCCCATCTTAGTAATAACATGGTTTTCAGCACTTGACAATGCTCTTCTATCCACAAGAGTCAAAATCCTGCAGAGACAGTCTCAAGCCTATTACCTCCGACTCATAATATATTCGTGCCTACAAATACTATGCTACTACGGGGAGGCAGCCCATAATAGATAAATTAGCTAGGAAGAGGTTTTTCAGCCCGAAGACGCCCATCAAAACCCCAGTTTATATAATTATCCCGTAAGTTTACCGCAGATGATTTCTGGCTCTTCATTCTCGGTGCGAACAAAAAGCTCCTCCCACTTATTTCTGCATTAGCGGGTTAGTGTGTTTTCGTCAATCAATGAGAAATGGTTATGAAGTGCATTATTCGTAATTGTGAAAGCAGAAAAAAACTTGGTGAGCCAGCCAAGTGGTTTGCAAGTGTCCCATCTCACAGGTATGATTGAATTTATATACAAATTATGACTTAATCTATTATTTACATACAGTGGACTCAACTGATTGGTCTATGTAGGATTTTATAAGAAAAGGGGCGGGGGTTGATGAAATTTGTGAAAATAAGGATTTATTTTTCTTCTAATAACTGGTGGAATAGGTGTGATGGTTTCAGGGGCGGATCCAGGAGTTTTTTTAGGGGGGGGGGCAAAATAGGTTGATCCGACAAACTTACGTTGGGAGCAAGTTTAATTAATGCAAACTTGCGTTAATTAGGTAAATTTAACTACTTTAGACTACTTTAGGGGGGTAACCCTCGTCCCCCCTCTGGATCCACAACTGGATAGTTTATCATTTTTTTTCACGTCGCGATATTTACTTTCTCAGATTGTAGTTCCTGTGATATTTGAAAAGTCTAGTTACCTGTTTTGGCGGAGAGCCTAGATAAGACTAGTTTCCTTTTCGATCAATGTTTTCGTATGAAATGGGCAGACCTTTCCTTAACTTTAAACAATAAACACCTCTGTTTGAAAATCTTTGCACTTTGTGAATTTAGATAGCGATAAGGGTTCCTGATTGAGACCAATTTTAGGAATTGGGTTCTAATTATTGGTTGCTGTGGTAAAAGTTGTCACAATGGCCCTATCCAAGAAAATACCAAACGTCTGTTAAGAAGTGTTTTTCGTAAAATTCTTAGGAAATTTTCAGAAAATTGAAGGACATCACACATTTTAGTGGCAGATCCAAAATTTTACGGGGCTTTACGCTAGAAAAGCTCCTATTAGTAGAATATTCTTCCAGTTTGTTTACCAGAAAATAAATAAAATACATTTTCTTACTGCTGAGTCTGTATAATCTTAGACCTTTACGGCACAATTTCCAAAAATATTTCTAAGACTTTTTTCTAACGGGGAACTATAAAAAATAATACATTTTTAGCTATACATTTCAAAGATTTCAGCCGCTGTGGTAAAAGTTGCCTAATAGCCCTATCCAAGAAAATACCAAACGTCTGTTAAGAAGTGTTTTTCGTAAAATTCTTAGGAAATTTTCAGAAAATTGAAGGACATCACACATTGTAGTGGCAGATCCAAAATTTTACGGGCTTTACGCTAGAAAAGCTCCTATTATAGAATATTCTTCCAGTTTGTTTACCAGAAAATAAATAAATGCATTTCTTACTGCTGAGTCTGTATCAATCTTAGACCTTTTACGGCACAATTTCCAAAATATTTCTAAGACTTTTTTCTAACGGGGAACTATATTTAGCTATACATTTCAAAGATTTCAGCCGCTAAATTTTACGTTTGATTTTCCAGGGCAACAGAATGGCTAACAGTGTGTGGCCGGGAGGATATTTTGAGAAAACCCGATTTTACTACTTATATAAAGAAGTATGCCAATGTATACAACCACCATTTTGGCCAACCAGACCCTGTTTGTGAGGAAGAGGGTCTTCACAGCAGACGTCGGAAAGTTAAATTCAATGCTATACCACCTCTGCTCTTACCCAATAATCCAGAGACTATCGAAGGCCATTTAATATTTATTGAAGGCCAATAATATTTTAAACTTAAGCTTAGTATATAAGATTTAAAATTAAAATATATTTTCATTTTGGAATTACGAATAAAGTTGCCCGGTTTAAGTATCGGAAGTTTAATAGTGGAAATCACAGAAGGAAAACTACTAAACTGACAATATTGAATAGAAGGAAGGGGGGTGGAGTATACAATACATAGAATGCAATAAATAGGGATCTTTACCCTAAGCCCTCCCAAATACCCTAAGACGCCCTGCTAAAGATGTCATGTTTGGTCAATGCTAATGACATAAAATAGGATGAATATATAATAGTTTAGAAACAAATTTGGGCTATATATTTGCAAATTTGGGGGTTGGGGGTAAATACGTAACCTAACCTAGGTACCTCCCCTAAACCCCCCCCCCCCCAAAAAAAAAACAGCTTAAATATCGTAAACGCATTGAAAACCACGCTTTGCATTGCATGACTCTACAGCGGTCACTTGAAATAACCGGTCTCTGGCGGTTTTATGGCTGCTGTTTTTTTTTTGCGTTATATAAAAAGAGTAGTCGCTTAATACTTCAGTACCGGGATTGTTTTTTACCGTTTATTTTTTTTTTTTCATCGCGGTGAAAAGAGACTTCAAAAAAGAGATGTATTTACTACCATACCCTGAAACCTTAGGCAATTTCTCACGCTTCACAGCCCAGATGAATTTCTAAGGACTCTAGGGGAATTGTTTTTCTCTTTCAAAGCCTTTCTGACTGCCAATTTAAGGTCTTTTCGGTACTTGTGTACTGCGCTCGCAAACACTCAGGTTTACGCTCTGTAAAACTCTAGAACAGACCTTTCTATCTGTCTGTATTAAGAAACAATTAGTTTACGCTCAGTGGAAAACGAGTTTCGGGTGACAGAATACATTGGAATTATATAATTTGGGCTACATAATTGCACATTAGGGGTGGAGGTGGGGATTAGGTTAGGTTACCCCCCCCCATCTAATGTGCAAATATATAGCCCAACGTTTGTTCTAAAGTATTATGCTTTCATCACGTTTTTGGTCTTCAGGTCTGGTAAATCATACAAACTGAAAAGTAAGAAGAAAAATAATAAAACGGGAGAAAGTCACACTTAAAAGGCTTTAGTCGTCATCAGACTCTTCCGAATTTATAGCGTCGACTAGTGTCAAAGCCTGACTGACATTATAAACTTGTTTCCATTTCTTGGTAGCCCAAATCAAGTCACTGGAGATAACCCAGGCATATCCTCTACTTGACGACCTGAGAAAGAGTTGCTTTTTTTCATTAGAGACAAAGCACACGAGACATTTAGCCTATTCAGTTTCTTAGTTTTGATAACCAACGACATGGAGAAATGTCTCTAGGCTCCAGCACTCGAATATGGCATGCTGCAGTTAGAAAGAACTTGTGTGAGCATGGAAAAAGTTCGTTTCCAGTAGTATCTTCAAAAATAGACAAAGCTTTCCAAAGTTTGCATGGATTTTCGAGATCTGAGTACGGAACGCGACGAAGAATCGTTTTTCTCCGTGACGGGAGCTCTTGCCGTTCAGAGTATAATGTCTCTCTCATTTTTATTGTCTTCCCCTCCGTCTTGCAGGCTCTCAAGGCTATCTATGTAAATCGTGGCATCAGAGGCATAACCGATAGTATTTGTCTCTCGGGAGAGACGGGTTCATGAGGATCAAGAGCTCTCAAATTAGACAGTGTTTCATCGAGACAGTTTATTCTTTTACGTGTCTGGTCAGCCAGTTCTATGTAGTTGAGTTTTATTCTTTTTCTAAAAGCGTAGAGTCCTTATGTTCGAGAGGGAACGCAGTGAAATGCGCTTCTATATTTACACCAAAGGCAAGCATATGATTAGGTAAGTAGTTCTGAGGGACTAGAACAGTTCTGAAAACGTCATGATTGTTGATTGCTACCGTTTCGACGAACCCTCTGGGCACTTTTTGTAGAGCTTACGGGCCTTGAATAAAAGTTAATGAGTGCATGCTCATCCGCTTTGGAATTCTACATTGAATTTATTTATCTTTGGCAGCATATAATTCAGGAAGCGCAGGTATGCCTTGAACACTGGCTTTATCATTATTGCACAGATAACCTTTGCTTTCTCGACAGAGGATCTCTCACTGACAGCCCCATCTACAGCAGAGTCAAGAGAGAGCCAGCGAACACAACATACGGAGAGCAATCGGTGATTTGGAACGTCTGCGAGTTCTTGATATTCGATCCAATCTCTTTGGGTTACTCATGACAAACCCAATCGGTACATTGATTGCCAATAAGTAATCGGTGATTAGTTTCGTCTAGCTCTCTCCACTCGCATCGTTAACCTCTAACAACCTCAGAAATTCTTCCTTCAGTTTCAAGTTTTCATCTACATAATTTGCAATTCACACTAGGCTACTTTTGGTCTAGCGATCGGTCAACTCGTTGGCAATCAGAGGAAAAAAAAGTCAGTGCCCAGTTTCTTCGACATAAGTTTTGTTTCATATGAAGAAGTTACAATGGAGATCAAAGTAGTTGCTTTGGTTCTCTTGATTTTGATGCAATTTCCGAATCGCTCAAAGTGAACTTTACGAGTTTTTCCATAGAGTTCAATTTCAAAAACGGAATGTCTTCGACAGTGAAGGAGGTGCGACAATCCAGCGACAACAATCCAGTCGCTGGATTGAATATGTCTAGAAGAACTTCTCCTTTTGTAGTATCCACGCTTTTCACTTGACTTTGGCAATCAGCATGTTTCTTAAAAACAGACGCACTCCCTTTCAGACGTTTCTTGCAATATTTGCAGTATTCTGATTTCGAATAAACAGGGCATCGCATAATAAATGTTTTCAGTTCTCTGTTCTTGTAAATATTCGTCCCTAAGCTTCCTGTTACTACAGCACTCTTCCCAAGCGTTCTACTGACCTTTCGCCGACATTCTTAATACCTACAAAATTTGCATATACTGATCTGAGAAGAGAAATAAGATCACCTACTTGTTTATCCATGGGCTTGCATTATTGTGTGATACCTGAGCTGTACCAGTGTCGGATCTATGAGTTTTATCTATGACTCTTTCACTATCTAATTTGTAATCTCATCTCTTGGCTTCTATTTCTCTCTCATTTTCACCACTATCAAAAATGTTGGATTTGTCAGATTTATTCTTTTCATTTACTCCCCAGCTTCTTGTTGCAGCGGACCACTTTACGGTTTAATTTCCCAAGGCTTGATCTTCATGATCTGCAAGCCCAACAGAGGTTTAGTAAAGAGCAGCTCACTCAATGCATATGAAAGTATTGTCTTTTCTATTTTGTTTTGCTTTATTAACAGGCTAATAACAGGGACAGTTTATGGTTTGCCTGCTTGCCTTATTTTCCCCAGCAGTGTATTTTTATTGATGTTGAACTAAGGCTAGATGTCTGAAATGGGATAAATATCCAAAACAGCAAACCACAAACTTGTCCCTGTTATTAGCCTGTTAATAAAGCAAAACAAAATAGAAAAGACAATACTTTCATATGCATTGAGTGAGCTGCTCTTTACTAAACCTCTGTTGGGCTTGCAGATCATGAAGATCAAGCCTTGGGAAATTAAACCGTAAAGTGGTCCGCTGCAACAAGAAGCTGGGGAGTAAATGAAAAGAATAAATCTGACAAATCCAACATTTTTGATAGTGGTGAAAATGAGAGAGAAATAGAAGCCAAGAGATGAGATTACAAATTAGATAGTGAAAGAGTCATAGATAAAACTCATAGATCCGACACTGGTACAGCTCAGGTATCACACAATAATGCAAACTCCATGGATAAACAAGTAGGTGATCTTATTTCTCTTCTCAGATCAGTATATGCAAATTTTGTAGGTATTAAGAATGTCGGCGAAAGGTCAGTAGAACGCTTGGGAAGAGTGCTGTAGTAACAGAAGCTTAGGGACGAATATTTACAAGAACAGAGAACTGAAAACATTTATTATGCGATGCCCTGTTTATTCGAAATCAGAATACTGCAAATATTGCAAGAAACGTCTGAAAGGGAGTGCGTCTGTTTTTAAGAAACATGCTGATTGCCAAAGTCAAGTGAAAAGCGTGGATACTACAAAAGGAGAAGTTCTTCTAGACATATTCAATCCAGCGACTGGATTGTTGTCGCTGGATTGTCGCACCTCCTTCACTGTCGAAGACATTCCGTTTTTGAAATTGAACTCTATGGAAAAACTCGTAAAGTTCACTTTGAGCGATTCGAAATTGCATCAAAATCAAGAGAACCAAAGCAACTACTTTGATCTCCATTGTAACTTCTTCATATGAAACAAAACTTATGTCGAAGAAACTGGGCACTGACTTTTTTTTCCTCTGATTGCCAACGAGTTGACCGATCGCTAGACCAAAAGTAGCCTAGTGTGAATTGCAAATTATGTAGATGAAAACTTGAAACTGAAGGAAGAATTTCTGAGGTTGTTAGAGGTTAACGATGCGAGTGGAGAGAGCTAGACGAAACTAATCACCGATTACTTATTGGCAATCAATGTACCGATTGGGTTTGTCATGAGTAACCCAAAGAGATTGGATCGAATATCAAGAACTCGCAGACGTTCCAAATCACCGATTGCTCTCCGTATGTTGTGTTCGCTGGCTCTCTCTTGACTCTGCTGTAGATGGGGCTGTCAGTGAGAGATCCTCTGTCGAGAAAGCAAAGGTTATCTGTGCAATAATGATAAAGCCAGTGTTCAAGGCATACCTGCGCTTCCTGAATTATATGCTGCCAAAGATAAATAAATTCAATGTAGAATTCCAAAGCGGATGAGCATGCACTCATTAACTTTTATTCAAGGCCCGTAAGCTCTACAAAAAGTGCCCAGAGGGTTCGTCGAAACGGTAGCAATCAACAATCATGACGTTTTCAGAACTGTTCTAGTCCCTCAGAACTACTTACCTAATCATATGCTTGCCTTTGGTGTAAATATAGAAGCGCATTTCACTGCGTTCCCTCTCGAACATAAGGACTCTACGCTTTTAGAAAAAGAATAAAACTCAACTACATAGAACTGGCTGACCAGACACGTAAAAGAATAAACTGTCTCGATGAAACACTGTCTAATTTGAGAGCTCTTGATCCTCATGAACCCGTCTCTCCCGAGAGACAAATACTATCGGTTATGCCTCTGATGCCACGATTTACATAGATAGCCTTGAGAGCCTGCAAGACGGAGGGGAAGACAATAAAAATGAGAGAGACATTATACTCTGAACGGCAAGAGCTCCCGTCACGGAGAAAAACGATTCTTCGTCGCGTTCCGTACTCAGATCTCGAAAATCCATGCAAACTTTGGAAAGCTTTGTCTATTTTTGAAGATACTACTGGAAACGAACTTTTTCCATGCTCACACAAGTTCTTTCTAACTGCAGCATGCCATATTCGAGTGCTGGAGCCTAGAGACATTTCTCCATGTCGTTGGTTATCAAAACTAAGAAACTGAATAGGCGAAATGTCTCGTGTGCTTTGTCTCTAATGAAAAAAAGCAACTCTTTCTCAGGTCGTCAAGTAGAGGATATGCCTGGGTTATCTCCAGTGACTTGATTTGGGCTACCAAGAAATGGAAACAAGTTTATAATGTCAGTCAGGCTTTGACACTAGTGGACGCTATAAATTCAGAAGAGTCTGATGACGACTAAAGCCTTTTAAGTGTGACTTTCTCCCGTTTTATTATTTTTCTTCTTACTTTTCAATTTGTATGATTTACCAGATCTGGAGACCAAAACGTGATGAAAGCATAATACTTTAGAACAAACTTTGGGCTATATATTTGCACATTAGATGGGAGGGGTAACCTAACCTAATCCCCACCCCACCCCTAATGTGCAATTATATACCCCAAATTATATAATTCCAATGTATTCTGTCACCCGAAACTCGTTTTCCACTGAGCGTAAACTAATTGTTTCTTAATACAGACAGATAGAAAGGTCTGTTCTAGAGTTTTACAGAGCGTAAACCTGAGTGTTTGCGGTATAGTACACAAGTACCAAAAAAAGACCTTAAATTGGCAGTCGAAAGGCTTTGAAAGAGAAAAACATTCCTAAGTCCTTGGAAATTCATCTGGGCTGTGAAGCGTGAGAAATTGCCTAAGGTTTCAGGGTATGGTAGTAAATACATCTCTTTTTTGAAGTCTCTTTTCACCGCGATTAAAAAAAAAAAATATTAAAACGGTAAAAAACAATCGGTACTTAATTATTAAACGTAATCTTTTATATAACGCAAAAAAAAAAAACAGTCATAAAAACCCGCCAGAGACCGGTTATTTCAAGTGACCGCTGTAGAGTCATGCAATGCAAAGCGTGGTTTTCAATGCGTTTACGATATTTAAGCTGTTTTTTTTTTGGGGGGGGGGGGGTTTAGGGGGGGAGGTACCTAGGTTAGGTTACGTATTTACCCCCAACCCCCAAATTTGCAAATATATAGCCCAAATTTGTTTCTAAACTATTATATATTCATCCTATTTTATGTCATTAGCATTGACCAAACATGACATCTTTAGCAGGGCGTCTTAGGGTATTTGGGAGGGCTTAGGGTAAAGATCCCTATTTATTGCATTCTATGTATTGTATACTCTACCCCCCCCCCTTCCTTCTATTCAATATTGTCAGTTTAGTAGTTTTCCTTCTGTGATTTCCACTATTAAACTTCCGATACTTAAACCGGGCAACTTTATTCGTAATTCCAAAATGAAAATATATTTTAATTTTAAATCTTATATACTAAGCTTAAGTTTAAAATATTATTGGCCTTCAATAAATATTAAATGGCCTTCGATAGTCTCTGGATTATTGGGTAAGAGCAGAGGTGGTATAGCATTGAATTTAACTTTCCGACGTCTGCTGTGAAGACCCTCTTCCTCACAAACAGGGTCTGGTTGGCCAAAATGGTGGTTGTATACATTGGCATACTTCTTTATATAAGTAGTAAAATCGGGTTTTCTCAAAATATCCTCCCGGCCACACACTGTTAGCCATTCTGTTGCCCTGGAAAATCAAACGTAAAATTTAGCGGCTGAAATCTTTGAAATGTATAGCTAAATATAGTTCCCCGTTAGAAAAAAGTCTTAGAAATATTTTGGAAATTGTGCCGTAAAAGGTCTAAGATTATACAGACTCAGCAGTAAGAAATGCATTTATTTATTTTCTGGTAAACAAACTGGAAGAATATTCTATAATAGGAGCTTTTCTAGCGTAAAGCCCGTAAAATTTTGGATCTGCCACTAAAATGTGTGATGTCCTTCAATTTTCTGAAAATTCCCTAAGAATTTTACGAAAAACACTTCTTAACAGACGTTTGGTATTTTCTTGGATAGGGCTATTAGGCAACTTTTACCACAGCGGCTGAAATCTTTGAAATGTATAGCTAAAAATGTATTATTTTTTATAGTTCCCCGTTAGAAAAAAGTCTTAGAAATATTTTGGAAATTGTGCCGTAAAAGGTCTAAGATTATACAGACTCAGCAGTGTACTCAAGAAATGTATTTTATTTATTTTCTGGTAAACAAACTGGAAGAATGTTCTATAACAGGAGCTTTTCTAGCGTAAAGGCCCTTAAAATTTTGGATCTGCCACTAAAATGTGTGATGTCCTTCAATTGTCTGAAAACTCCCTAAGAATTTTACGAAAAAAAACTTCTTAACAGACGTTTGGTATTTTCTTGGATAGGGCTATTGTGGCAACTTTTACCACAGCAACCAATAATTAGAACCCAAGTCCTAAAATTGGTCTCAATCAGGAACCCTTATCGCTATCTAAATTCAGAAAGTGCAAAGACTTTCAAACAGAGGTGTTTATTGTTTAAAGTTAAGGAAAGGTCTGCCCATTTCATACGAAAACATTGATCGAAAAGGAAACTAGTCTTATCTAGGCTCTCCGCCAAAACAGGTAACTAGACTTTTCAAATATCACAGGAACTACAATCTGAGAAAGTAAATATCGCGACGTGAAAAAAAAATGATAAACTATCCAGTTGTGGATCCAGAGGGGGGACGAGGGTTACCCCCCTAAAGTAGTCTAAAGTAGTTAAATTTACCTAATTAACGCAAGTTTGCATTAATTAAACTTGCTCCCAACGTAAGTTTGTCGGATCAACCTATTTTGCCCCCCCCCCCTAAAAAAAACTCCTGGATCCGCCCCTGAAACCATCACACCTATTCCACCAGTTATTAGAAGAAAAATAAATCCTTATTTTCACAAATTTCATCAACCCCCGCCCCTTTTCTTATAAAATCCTACATAGACCAATCAGTTGAGTCCACTGTATGTAAATAATAGATTAAGTCATAATTTGTATATAAATTCAATCATACCTGTGAGATGGGACACTTGCAAACCACTTGGCTGGCTCACCAAGTTTTTTTCTGCTTTCGCAATTACGAATAATGCAGTTTGTAACCATTTCTCATTGATTGACGAAAACACACTAACCCGCTAATGCAGAAATAAGTGGGAGGAGCTTTTTGTTCGCACCGAGAATGAAGAGCCAGAAATCATCTGCGGTAAACTTACGGGATAATTATATAAACTGGGGTTTTGATGGGCGTCTTCGGGCTGAAAAACCTCTTCCTACCTAATTTATTTGCTTTTGACTGTCCCCTTGTAGTAGCATAGTATTTGTAGGCACGAATATATTATGAGTCGTAGGTAATAGGCATGAGATTGTCTGTGCAGAATTTTTACTCTTGTGGATAGAAGAGCATTGTCAAGTGCTGAAAACCATGTTATTACTAAGATGGGCCCAGGATTGCACAAAGTCTCCATTCATGGAGGTCCCAGGGACTTCTTGCTGCCCGGCTGTAAGCCGGCTTAAGCACTTCGGTGTAGACTTGGGAAGATATGTGATCCCCGTCCTGCACTGGTATCCGGGATCATTGCTTTTCCTGAGGCGAAAATAATTTCAATGATTTAAAGAACATGATAATTGGAACTTGGAATGTTACGACATTAAAAAATAACTATCGTATCGAAATTTTGACTGACGAATTCAGACGATTCGAACTGGATTTATTAAGAGTTTCAGAAACTCATATCCCAGGGATAGGAAGCATGAAATTAGGTGATATAGAAATTGTTTACTCAGGCAGGAAGGATGGGGTACATAGACAGGGAGTAGGGCTCATGATGAATAAGGAAGCTGCTAAGTCTTGCTTAGGCTGGGAAGGTATTAATAATAGAATACTAATTGCTCATTTTATGACTAAAAAGTTAAGGGTATCAGTTATAGTAGTATACGCCTCTGTAGAACCGACTGACGGAGATACTAGTGACTCGATGAATTTTACTTACAGTTACAGGAGCAAATAGACTGGGTCCCAGGTAGAAATATGATGTTATTACTGGGAGATTTTAACGCCCAGGTTGGTAGAAATAGGAATAGATGGTATCCTAGCCTAGGTAAATTTGGTGTAGGAAAAGAAAATAGTAATGGATACAGACTTTTGCAATTTTGTAGTTATAGTAAACCAAAGACTGGCAGGATCAAAACAAGATACTAGGGTATATAGGAGTGCCGTTATTGATGTTAAAAGTAAAGATCACCATCTAGTAGTGTCAAGTGTTAATTTAAAGCTGAAATATAGAAAGGGTAACTACCTCCCGGGAAGTTATGATGTTGGTAGACTCCAGGATAAGAATTTGAGAGAAACTTTCCAGGAACAGTTGAATATTAAACTTCAGAGTTTAAAATTAGATAATGTGGAAGATGGTTGGAATAATTTTAGAAAAATAATTAGTGAAGTTGCTGAAGGTGTATTAGGGAAGAAAGCTAGAACTGCTGCTAAGAATATTAGTGAAAAAGCTTTATGTTTAATAGAAATGAGAAAGGACTTGTACAAGAATTATCTGAGTCATAGATCATATGAAAACAAACGGAATGCAAAGAAAGTGGAGAAAGCATTAAAATATGAACTAAGGAGGTGTGAAGTGATGGCCATGGATAAAATTGTCGAGAGTCTGGAAGATGCAGCTAGACGGCATAATAGTAAAATATTGTTCTGGCATGTTAAAAAATTGAGAGGGAGTAGTCAATCCAGACTTGGCCTAGTTAAAGATGGGAATGGGGCCGCAATTAGCATAAGGAAAAAACTAAAGAGAGATGGGCCTAACATTTTGAGAATTTGCTAAACCGAGATAGAGTTGCAGAAAAAGATCTAGAGGAAAAGGAAACAGTTTGTGATACCTTGGATGTGAAGCAAGATTTGTTTGGTGAGGAAGAATTAGCGACAGTACTAAAAGGATTAAAAATTAATAAGGCTCCAGGTGCTGATAGGGTGGTAAATGATTTTCTTAAATATGTTGGCTCTGAGGTTAGAAATAAATTACTGAAGATTATGAATATGACTTTTGACAAAGGAGAAGTACCTAACGATTTTAGGAAAACCTTAATTAAGCCACTTTATAAGAAAGGTGACTTAATTAAGCCACTTTATAAATCATACAAATTGAAAAGTAAGAAGAAAATAATGAAACGGGAGAAAGTCACACTTACGAGGCTTTAGTTGTCATCAGACTCTTCCGAATTTGGAGACCGACGTCATCAGACCGACGACATGGAGAAATGTCTCTCTGCTCCAGCACTCGAATATGGCATATTGCAGAGCTAGAAAGAACTTGGGCAAGTATGGAAAAAGTTCGTTTCCAGTAGCATCTTCAAAAAAGGACAAAGCTTTCCAAAGTTTGCATGGATTTTCGAGATCTGACTACGGAACGCGACGAAGAACCGTTTTTCTCTGTGACGGGAGCTCTTCCTGTTCAGAGTATAATGTCTCTCTCATTCATATTGTCTTCCGGTCCGTCTTGCAGGCTACCTTTGTAAATCTTGGCATCAGAGGCATAACCGATAGTATTTGTCTCTCGGGAGAGACGGGTTCATAAGGATCAAGAACTCTGAAATAAGACTGCGTTTCATCGAGATAAGTTTCTACACAGATTTGGATGAGCCTTTCCCAATATTAATGCCAACTAAGAACGTAGCAAAATTGGTTAGCTGATTACGAGAACCAACGACAGCGTGAAATCCCTCCAAGTCTCTCATAAAGGGGCCATTTTCAACACTTGTCTTCAATCATAATTTTGCGCAAATGTTTTGTTCTCACACCCAACTATAAATACGATTCTTAAATTCCCTCAATAATACAAGGTTTGGACTAATGATTGTTTTTCGGGTTGGCTTCTAGTGATTTCTCTTCAAGCAATTCACAATCAGTAAAACCCTTCAAAAATTGTTAGTATTTGCACTTTTCCTTCAATCTTCAACTATATAATGATGCCGGGTTACTATACGCATTTTTGTAGAACTAGTTGAACTACTTTTGTTTTTTTGGTAAACAGCATAAACAACTTCAAATACTCAAGATTTTAAATTTGTTATGTTTGCTGTTTATTGTAAATTTTTAGTCATATAAATATTTTAGCAAAATAATGAAAATAGAGTAATTACAGTACTTCAAAATTAACTACCAACAATTTAGTTTACTGAATGAGGGGTCGAATACTCCTAGCTGAAATTAATTATTTTGTGGGTTTATTCATTTTTGTAAATCAAACCGTGATGAAAAGAATATGATATTTTAAGCTTGGTCTATAAGATTTAAAATTACGATATATTTTAATTTTGGAATTACGAGTAAAGTTGTCCGGTTTAAGTTTCGGAAGTTTAATAGTGGAAATCACAGAAGGAAAACTACTAAAATGACAATATTTGGTAGAAGGAAGGGGGGGGGTAGAGTAAACAAGACATAGAATGGAATAAATAGGGATCTTTACCCTAAGCCCTCCCAAATAGATATTCTATAAGTGGTCATCGTTTTGGATTTTGTTTACCGTTTTAATCTTTTTTTTCATCGAGATGAAAAAAGGTTCGAAAAAGAGATGTATTTACTACCATACCCTGAAACCTTAGGCAATTTCTCACGCTTCACAGCCCAGATCAATTTCCAAGGACTTGGGAATGTTTTTCTCTTTCAAAGCCTTTCGACTGCCAATTTAAGGTCTAATTTTGGTACTTGTGTACTATACCGCAAACACTCAAATTAACGCCGTGTAAAATTCCAGAATAGACCTTTTCTTTTGTCTATATTAAGAAACAATTAGTTTACGCTCAGTGGAAAACGAGTGGCGGGTGACAAAATGCATTAGAATTATATAATTTGGGCTATATAATTGCTCATTAGGGGCGGGGGTTAGGTTAGGTTATCCCCCCCCCCTTTAGTGTGGAAATATATAGCTCAAATTTTGTTCTAAAGTATTTTATTTTCATAACGGGTTGGTTTTTTTCATTATAATTAGCCTATTTTTACTTCTTGAGTGTTTGCGGTATAATGCACAAGTACCCTTATTTTATACACTAGTCCAGGTAAAACAACGAAAAATAGGCCAAACCTCGGTGTTTTAGCGATAGAAATGTTTTTCACCCTGAAAAACACATCCCTAATAACAAATGTCAGCTCAACTAAATTTGGCAGTACAGAAATATTCGTTTTTCCGGGGAAAAGAGGGAGAAGGGGAGGGAGGGGTGAATCTTAAATTCACATTTCTGAAACATTTTCTGCATTCAAAGGACATTCTTAATTAATTCAAGTCCAAGGAAGCCAAAAACGATACAAGAATCGGAAAATTCAGTCCCTTAGTATCCCATATTAACCCTCAGCGAAGTCAGAAGAAGATGAAAAATCAAATTCCTAAGTTGTTCAGTATTACATAGATTAAAAGGTCGTTTCCTATTAATTCAAGTCTGTGGAGATAGAAAGTGACATCAGAATCAAACAATAATATCACTAAGCACTCTATTTCCACCCCATGTGAGGCCAGAGGGGGATGAAAAACCGGAATCCTTATTTCGGCAATATTCACACACAAATGAACACCAAAATGTTCAGAGAGATTCAATTAATAATATATACTGCTTCTCTAAAAATCTGAGACTGGAAACTTGTATATCTGAAAGTTTGAAGTCTGAAGACCGGAGCTGGAATCTTTCGCCAAGCGGTCAAACGTCCATTATAACTGATATTTATAATAAGCTTGGAAAAAATCCAGGAAATCCAAATAATAATAAGTATGTGAATTTAATAAGCTTGGATTCCTTGCCGTTAATATTAAAGTGCATATCTCCCTTTGACTTTCTTCACATCCTGCACCTATCACAGGAGACAAAATCTCGCAGTTGAACTACACATTATTCCAACAGCCCCGTGCATCATGTCCTTAAGCTGCATATAATTTGAAAATGACATGTTAGCAAACAAAAAAGTACATCCTTTGAATTACCATTTTTGAGACCTTACTCAAGAAAATTGCAACCCCCCTCATTGAAAAAAAATCACTTTTTTTGCATGAGCAGCAGGGATATGCTCTTTATTCAGGCACTGGAACATCATAGAGAGCTGTTCAAGGACTCGTAAAAAATAAATCTTATATGATATTGTTTTGTTATGTGCCTAAACTCGATACGGCCGTCATAAAGTGCCGCATGGTACACTAAAAGTGGAATTTGCTTGACATTTTTAGAATGGAAAGGCTGAGTCAGACACATGGCCATCATAGAGAGCTAATTATGCGTTCATTTATGAACTAAATTTTATATTTGATTGCTCTTTATAAATTTGACTTTATGAGGCAACCATAAAGTGACACATGGCATCCACAAAGTTTGTTTTGAGTTTTCTTTTCATTTTTAAAAATAAATAGTAACAAAAAAAGTAATTTTGTCCATTGAAAAAATTCAGTGGACAAATTTTCCTCCACCCCTGTGGAAATTCTTCTCTATGGAAAATATCCTTGGAATTCTCCTTACATTAAAAATAGCGACAGCATTTTTAATTCAAAGTATTCGGAAAAAAAGTTTCTGAATTATTAACTTACTCGTTGAGCATTGTTTGATTAAGAATATCCATTAAATCTAAACGATTCATGGCAGCATTTAGGTAGAAACCTTACATTAATTAAAACTTACCAAGGTTGCCAATCGGGTGGGGAAAATTGACGCCTAGAGCTTGAAAATTACCTTCTCTGCATTCTCTGTAGATTGTTTATTGTTTTAAAAAATAGAGTCGCGAGAAAGAGTCAAACTTTAGCGTAAAGAGCGAGGTGTTGAGAAGGGGACAGCCCCTTTTCATATACGGAATAATTTCTGGCGGTTTGAAGTTATAATGTCGCTCCTTGCTTTCAGTTAAAAAAAACTTGTTTTTTATTTAATTTCTGAACGTTTTTGAATTAATGCAGGTTTTGATTTTTTGCTAATTTTACATGAATAATTAAAACGAAATTTGCGTATTGTTTTTACTTTTTTTTGGCTAAATGGCTTTCTCAAAATTTTGATCGGACGATTTTGAGAGAAAAGGGGCGGGGGAGGGGGCCTAGTTGCCCTCCAGTTTTTTTAGTTACTTGGAAAGCGCATTAGAACTTTTAATTTTATTTACGAACGTTTTTATTAGTAATAAATACACATAACTTACAAATTAACTTACGTAGCAAACTTCTATATTCGTATATTTTTATTACGTATATGAGGGGGTTCACCCCCTCGTCAATATCTCGCTCTTTACACTAAAGTTCGAATTTTGTTCCAATTCTTTCAGTTTGACCAGTGGATCACGAAGGGAGGGGTAGGATGCTTCTTTTATGTCTAAAATTACCTTCACCAAGCGAAACTTGGTCTCCTAGTGCTGCATATTAAAACCGATAGCAATAGATAAAGAGTATGGATTGGTACCGCTTATTTGTGAGCATAGAATTTCAAAATTGTGAGAAAAACATACATATATTGTTTGGATTCACTTTATCTTACTTGCAGCAAATATTTTGTACAGCATGCTGATGCAAAGATAAATGTCACACCAGTAGTGCTGTCGTTACGTGAAATGCGACTAATAACAGTAAAAATCCTCGGCACACTTACGTCAATCCTTTTTTTGGAGTCTTTTGTGGCGTTTTTTGCCGTTTTTTTGGCAAAGAGCTTGAAAAATCCTAGAAAGCCAATCGATTTAAAACTATCGGTACATAAAACTTCTCAGCTTTAGAGGCAGTATTGCAGCTGCGGCCCATTCGTTTAAAAACTATTGGCTTATAAAGCTTTTAACGTATTGCGCTTGAAATCTATCAGTGACAAACCTTAGATTGTCTTAGTAAAGAGAAATGTACCTCCCGTAACCTATTACATATAACATTAACGTTTTATTACTTTTTAGTAGGGAAAAAATAATATTTACCAACTGTTAAAATGAAATGTCTGGTAAATACTAGCATTTTTGCAAATTAAGTTAATCAAAATTAATGAAAATGCTAACTGGTTAATAGCTTCCTTATTACTAGCTGATTAATATAATTAGTTATTATTTAATGTAACTTAACATAACTTCTTATCGTTTAAGTTGCCTTTACTTGTACAAACCATCATTACACTTTCAGTAAAAAATGTTTTTCATTTTGTTAGAACTTCATAGCAGTGCTTCCATTTCTACTATATTTTAGAGTAGACTTTATACTTTATTTTGAACGTTTCTCCTCTAATATTTTTAGATACTTTAGTACTTTATTTCTACTTTAGATTTGGATTTTCCACTTTTTTCCTTGCCGAGCCTATTCATTTTTATTACGAAAATAAGAATTTTGGATTTTGGATACAACGGCGGGATTTCGGCAAAAGCGATTGACAAACGTTCTTGTTTTTTTGTCGGACTTGGATAGACCTGCGAAACTTGAAACAAAATGACCAACGGGGATGGACTGAAGGTTTTACTTTTGGAACGGGGTGGCATCCATCAAGACGCCAAGTAGAGTGCTAATGTTCACACTGGTAATACAGCATAAGAATCAATTCTGTTAACATTCCTGTTCAAATAGTAAGCACGATAACATACTTACTTCCGGATTGTGTCCTACTATAATTCTTCTCCATTTTTTCGCTCTTAAATACTTTATTCCCACATTAGTGGAATGGAAGCAGTCACTGCATTATTATCGATCCCGGTGTATTGGTGTATCATTTTCAGGTGGATTCATGTACGATGTTTTATGGAGGGCATAACCAAAATAGCAAGAAGTTAACATGTATTTTACACAGAGGTAGTTTTGCATTTGTAGGTTAGTATATGAATCCAAAATGCAAGGCATAGGACCATATCAGTGTTCACTAGGCGTTTCAATTACAAGCAAGCGAATTTGGAGGTATATTGGAGTTTCCATTTAAATATTGGACGTACAAAATTAAAACAATTAAATTATTTCTGGAACTGATCCCTCCCCGTACCTAACCTCTATGACTAATCTACAGCCGATTTGACCTATCTAGCTACGGTACAATGATTATTATAAGAAACACTAAGTCTTATTTCTTTTTTGGTGATTATTTTTCATGTTTTTCAATGAAGAAAATTCTGGATTTCAGTGATTTCTGGTTTTTAATGAGTCCATGTCTGTCCTATTTGCAGATGTAGAGGGTGTATTCATATCCACTTTGAAAACTATAAAACAAGAAAAAATATATATTGAACTGACAGGTTTTAGCAAGCGAAAAATACTTATCTATCAGGGGAAACAATTTTTCTCGGGCAAATTTGGCGAAACAGGAAGTATAGTACATTTTTGTATTATTGGTATTTTCGTAAATAGGTAGCGCTGCCTAAGTAAATACCGATGTTAGCACAATGTATTATTTATTTATTCGTTTTTTTTTTCTTAGACCAAAGGGGACTTCGTATAGAAGGAATAATCGTAGAAACTTCAAAAAGGAATCAGTCGATCGGAAATTGAGAGTGCTAGTGCCCTTTTTGATAGTAAAAAGTGATTGGAATACAACTAGCCCCCCTCCCAGGCCCACCATTTCCCTATACACATCCAATAAAAATTTTGAGATTGCCACTTTGTCGAACATAGCTGAAAGATCTGGAAATTATGTCTTTGAGGACGACAACCCCATACCCCCAAGCCCTCAGAGAAAGGGTTATAAGTTATGCCCTGGGGGCATATAAGGTTTTTTATAGAAAGCACTGTCGGAGAAACTTAAAAAATGGCTCATTCGATTGGAAATTGAGAGGGTTAGTGCCCTTTTTGATAACAAAAAGTGATTGGAGGGCGAATGCCCCCACGCTCATCATTATCCCAAACACTTCCGATCAAAATTTTGATATAGTCATTATGTTCAACGTAGTTAAAAGGTTCGGAAATTATGTTTTTGGGGTTGACCATCCCCCCCCCCACAGCCGTCAGGGCAATGGGTTGTAAGTTATACCCTGGAAGTATATACTGTTTTTTTTATAGAAAGCGTTGTCGTAGAAACTTCAAAAAGGAATCAGTGGGTCGGAAATTGAGAGGGCTAGTGCGCTTTTTGATAGTAAAAAGTGATTAGAGTGCAACTAGCCCCCTCCCAGGCCCACTATTTCCCTATACACATCCGATAAAAATTTTGAGATAGCCACTTTGTTGAACATAGCTGAAAGATCTGGAAATTATGTCTTTAAGGATGAAACCCCCCCCCCCCCAAGCTCTCAGAGAAAGGGTTGTAAGTTATGCCCTGGGGGCATATAAGGTTTTTTATAAAAAGCACTGTCGGGGAAACTTAAAAAATTGCTCATTCGATTGGAAATTGAGAGAGTTAGTGCCCTTTTTGATAGCAAAAAGTGATTGGAGGGCAAATGCCCCCACGCCCGTCATTATCCCAAACACTATGTCTTTGAGGATGATAACCCCACAGGCCTCAGGGCAAGGTTTATAAGTTGTGCCCTAGGGGCATTTAAGGTTTTTATAGAAAGCATGGTCACATCGAATTTGGAGGGGGTCATTGGATCGGTAATCAGAAGCTCTAGTGCCCTTTTTACGAGTCAGGCTGATCGGAAGGCAGCTAACCCTCCCCCCCCCCCCGTACACACACGTAATATTGTCCCGAAATACATCTAATAGAAATTTTTAGATTGGCATTTTATTTAAAATAGTCCAAATATTGTATAACAAGGCCTTTGAAGTCGAAACAAACCTTCAGGGCCTAGGAGCAAGGATTGTAAGTGATACCCTGGGGGTATTTAAGGCTTTTATGTAAGAGATGGTTAAACAAACTTTAGAGGAGGCTCATTTGTTCAAAATTGGAAGTTCTAGTTTCCTTTCAAGAGTCAAAAGAGTCAAACCCTTCTTTTCACAAAAAAAAATTTACTGAAATTGTAAGATAGCGATTTTGCTAACACAAGTCCAAGGAAAATATAAAAATACCTCTAGGGTTGACAAACCCCCCAGTCCCATAGGGATAGGGTTGTAAGTCATTTCCTGGCTGAGTATAAGGATTTTCTGGAATGGTGACCGTACAGACTTTAGAAGGAGCTCATTTGATTTAAAATTGGAAGTTATAGTGCCCTCTTTAAGAGTCAAAAGTGATTTGAGAGAAACCAGCCCCCCTCCACGCTTATCATTTTCCCAAGGACATCAAGTCTATATTTAGAGATAGCAATTTTATTCATTGTAGTTGAAGCGTCTGGAAACCATATTTTTGAGGAAGACACCTTTCCCCTCACAGCTCTCAGGGCAAGGGTTGTAAGTTATGTCCTAGGGGCATCTAAGGTTTTCAAGGAAAGGGTGGTCGTATATGCTTCGGAGGGACTCATTGGACTGGTAATCAGAATTTCTAGTGCTCTTTTTAAGAGTCAAAGCGATCAGAAGGCAGCTATCCCCCTGCCCCACACGTTGTGTTCTCCCGAAATACATCCAATAGAAATTTTGAGACAATCATGTTATTCAAAATAGTCCAAAGATCATATAACAAGGCTTTTGGGGTTAATACGAACCACCAGAAACTGGAGGTGAGGGTTGCAAGTTATGCCGCGGGGACATTTAAGGTTCTTATGGAAGGGATGACTGTTTAGCTTTAGAAGAGGCTCATTTGCTTGAAAATTGGAAGTTCTAGTGCCTTTTTAAGAGTCAAAAGTGACGGAGGGTATTTAGATCCCCCCCCCCCGATAACTCCTTTTTCCACCAAATGTTTCTGATTGAAAAGATAAGATAGCCGTTTTGTTCAATATGGTCCAAAGAACATATAATGGATCCTCTGGGGTTGAAACATCCCTCCAGTGCCCTAGGGATAGGGTTTTAAGTTATGCCTTAAGGGTATATAAGTTTTATAAAGAATGGGCGGTCATATAAGCTTCAGATGAGGCTCATTTGATTAGAAATTGGATACTATAGTGGTATTTTTAAGAGTCGAAGTGATTTGAAAGCAACCAGCCCCCCTCCCTCCATACTCATCATTTCCCTGAACAAATCTAATCAAAATTTGGAGACATTTATTTTGTTCATCGTAGTTGGACGATCCGGAAATTATTTCTCTAAGGAAGACAGCCCCCCCCCCTAGAGCTCTCAAGGCGAGTGTTTTGTTTATGCCCTGGGGGCATGTAAGGTTCTTATTAAAATGGTGGTCGTGTATGATTTGGATGGGACTCGTTGGATAGTTCAAGTGCCCTTTTTAAGAGTCAAAGTGATCAGAGCGTAGCTACAACTCTCCCCCTTCCCCCCATACGCCCACACAGGTAGGTCGTGTTTTCCCTAAATATATCCAATAGAAATTTTGAGACAGTCATTTAATTCAAAATAGTCCAAAGATCGCATAACAAGGCTTTTGGGGCTGATACAAACAAGGTTATCAAATACTTCTAATTGAAAGAGTTACACTTGAATAGCTAGTCAAGGCTTGAGTTCTGAGGTTATTAAGATCCTTTAGTTCAAATTATTGTTTCTCGGAAAACCATGAATAGCCGTATTTGATTAGATATCAATTTATTTGTTTAACTTCAGCCAAGATATCATATATTTATATCTTGTAAAAGTTATTAGTGTTCCTTGGACCTTTGATAAACTTTATCTCCAGGAGGAAAACTACCAATTGAATTTATCTGGGCAGAAAGGACTTGCAATTCTCAGTTTGACAATTTAATTCCCCTCTTTCCTTAACCTATCTGTATAACATCGAAGTCGCCTTTATATAAATAGTCGGCAGGGGCTAAAGAAATGAAAGGGTGGCTAAAGAGAGAAATGAGGTCTCCTTTCGTTTACATGTCAGAGAATACACAAGGGGGGGGGGGCAATGTTAGTGTCCAATTTTCTTATATGTAAGATTTTTAATTAATTCCTGGCAAGTTCCAAGGGTCACTAGGTTCGAAAAAAGGGAAGCAAAAAAGGTCTCCTAACATTGACTCGTTGGTTAGGGTTTCTTTTCCGTTCCTTAAACCTTTGGCTATTCACAAGTTTAATTTTTTGGGAAGAAATTATTTTTTGCCCTATTTTAACCTTTAAAATGCTTAAATAGCCCAAGCATTGGCTAATTAAGATGTGCTAACCAAATTATAAACCTAATCACCAAATAGAATAAAATCTAGAGTCCTAAGCTATTTACGCGCGTATTTCCCGCTTTTAATCAATTAGATTACGCATCCTTTAATTAATAATAAATCTATTGACAACCCTCAAAGGGGAACTTTTGCCCTGGCTCCAATTTCAGTTTAAATGGCTCAAATGTAAGTATTAATTATTTCAAAATAAGATATTGATTTTATCCCAAGTGACAGAAATCTCTCTGAAGTTTAGTACTTTATTTCAGTGTTATTCTCAAAGAAAAATTATACAGGCTAGTGGTAGCTTTTTATCCTAGTTAAAAAAGAACTTCACTTACTCAGCTCCTAGCTTCCGAGGCAAAACTACTTCGATTTGTCTCTGATCCGTACATTTTATTCAAATTGGTACTTGATTCGCTTAGCGACTTTCCCCCGTCCTTAACCAATCACATCCTTTTTGTTTAAAAGTTAGTTTATTCTGGCCGTGATTCTGAAAGCTTGATATATCGTAAGATTACGACATTCTACTCTGTCTTATACAAAACTGGTCTAAATTGGGCATTCAAATATTTATTAGGGTTCAAGTGTCGTTCAATGCTCAAACAAAGATATGTCTTTTCAAGATTTCCGACTGGGTTACACAAAGCCAAGTTATTTTCAAATTTAAGTTAATTTGAAATAGTCGCTATATTTCTGATCTATTGGAGCAAACGGGATTCCAAGTTTTACTGAAATTGAGCTACCAAAATTGCACAAAATAAGCCTCCTTACAACCTCCCCCCTTAAATTCCTAGTATGTTTTAAAAGGATTAAAAGAAAAGAAACACAAATTTACTAAGAACCACTGTAACTAAATTTTTCCTTGTACTACTTCTAAATTGAACCCCTGAGACTTTTGGTCTCCATAATCAGTCCATAATTTTCTTAATTTTTTAAATATCAGTCCTACTGAAATAAGTGTTATTATAGATATAAAGATTGTAAAAATATTAAAAGTCAATGTCCAAAATATTGATTCATCTTTCCATTTTTACTTCTTGCTAGGAAACTCGTTTTTGCCTCGCTTTATCTAAGCCGATGGTTGAACTAACCCTATTCTGAAAGTAAATAGAAAATAAATATTCAATTTCGTCTTCCGAAATGTAGTAGAACGTTTTAGTCTTTTATCCTTAATCTGTTATAAGTTATTAAAAATACTTCAGTACAACTTGGCCTTAATATAAGCTTTTCAAACTATCCTCTAAAAGTTTCAGGTTTTCTTTTTCCTTTTATAATTCAAGCGTTTCGTCAACAAGTAAAATTAAGGTTTAGTCATAACTCTCGTCCTTTATTGACAGTCATGACTGTACTTTGGTGAGGATATTAGAGACACTTTTCCATATTGTAAGTGAATCCTTTAAAAAGTATTTAAAGGTGCCTAAAGGTCCAGTAACAATGGAAGACTTGACAAACCAAAAACAAATAAAAAATATATTCCACGAGGAAAAAATTTTGTACCTGTTCTCTCTGTAAAAAAATGCGACTTAGGTAAATTTGAACCTTTCAAACATTCTGAACTCATCTCTTTTGTCAGATAAAGAAAATCAGAAATTATTACCAGTTTAAGTTGGTGTGCGGCTACGTAACAAGGTGTAGCTTTATATAATTTCCATTATTCATCTCCTATATTTGACGGATATTGTGAATCCTATTGGCAGTGCCTTTTATTTTCAACAATATTCTTAACTGTATGGACAATGCAATTTAGTATTATCAATGTTCCTTGGATTGTGCTATTACTATATTATTACCAATGTGTATTGGTCACGATTCGCCCTAAGTTGCAATTTTCCTCTGGTACCAATTGACCAAATATCAAAAAGGTCACGAGTGAAAATATTTTGTCTAAGAGTGGGGTAACTACCCTACTCTTAGACAACTATTTGACAACTATTCTTCACTACCTCTTCAACCTGGAAGTATATATTTCTGAAGAAACCACATTGTCTTAATTCATTTTAAGGTTTTGACAGCTCCCATCTGGGCCCCCTAAAAAAAGGACTTGAATGCATGAAACGGATGACTCCATTAACTATTTTTTTTTGGTAAAATGATCATTAATTAACGTCTCTTTTCTTGTCAAAATCATCCATTGTATACAGTTAGCCATTCACGGGAATCAAATGGAGATCTCCTAACCTTTTCCTAAAAAAATGGGATTTCATTTCTTTCCCAAATTTGAAATCTCTGGTTCTGAGCTCTACCCAAAATGTCAAATCTTGGAATTTTTTTCGGTATCCTGCTTATTTTATAAGCCATTTCAGTAATATGCTTGCTTTGTTTGTCTGAATTTTTAGCCTGGGAGACTTTAATCCAGGTTCATGATCATGAATACTCTGTGAGCATATGCATATGCAACCTTTGCGCGTCAGGATACAACCCTTATTCTCATCCCTGTGGATGCAAACCTTTTTTTGCATCCTAAAGAGGTGGACGTAACCCATTTTTGTATCCTTAAGAATTGTCCTCTCAAACTCTCTCTAAAGTATATAATACCCTGTCATGAAATATTCACAACTTCCAGTTCAGCTAGTCCTACTTCAAATAGTTAACCTATATCTACAAACTACGCAATCTGGGCCCTGCCTTCCAGTGGTTCCCTAACCATTGCCCGGTGGCCGCAGTACTTTTGGCAATAATTGCCCTAAAAATTTTCTTGGGGTTGGTTTATAGGTGCTGGAGCTAAACAGTATTTTGCTTTCTGTCCTGTTTAACTGAAGCGGACACACGCTGGAGGTTTTTCACATTCTGATTGTCTATGTGGGCCCCCGCAAGTCCAGCATTTTATGCAACCGATTTTTCTTTCACTAAATTTATTCCTGGAATAATTGCCCCTAGTTGGTCTTGAAATATCTATTCTAAAATAGCTGGACTCTCAACAGTTCAAACATATCTTTGGGTTGTGATTATAATTTCCTCTGTCTTGAAATTCTACTCTAGAGTTATATCTCGGTTCTACAGGGGAAGTCTTGCCTTTTGAGTCAGTCACCGCTTCTCCCAAAGACATGTCTGAGAACTCCCTATACATTAAATCAATCGATTCAGATCTTTTTGTTAGCGCTAATAATTTATCTTTGTCGTCTGTTGCTTTAGTTTGTTCATGAACTTTTCTTCCAATTGAAGGGATCATACCACTTTTAAAAATACTAATAGTTATGTCATCTGCCCTTATACCAGGAGAATGTTTTGCAAACTCTAGTGCCTTTCTACTAATTCAGGAGTAAAATTGGAGTACCAGCTCAGATGGCCTTTGTTTCTCAGATAAGAGTTCTTATCGTTTTTTTGCTGCTGGTTTTTCATGTAAAGTCTTCTTTTAAAAGTCTTTCTAAATGATCTAGATCTCTGATTTTAGAAATATATAAACTTGTTGAAAATCTTTGAATTTCTTCCCATGTGTAGCAAATAACTTGGTTAATCAAAGCAATATCATTTTTTTTTCTAAACTCCTTTGTATTTGTTTATGGGCCATAATCCATGAGTGTATATTATTTGAGTATGTTAGTAACGAGATGGGAGGTACCTGTTCTACAAATAGATTTTGAAGCCTATTTGTGATAGGGATGTTTCTATATTGCTCTTCTAGAGCGTTTATTCTAGACTGTGCACTCTCTTCTGCTCCCGTTTTTTCTTCTTGAGCATTTCGTAGTGTAATTTCTAACTCTTTGATTTTGTTTTCATTTGAACTCATGATGGCTCTATCTTTACAAACTCTTAATCTGGGAAACGTTTTAAACCTTTAAATTGTTACAAACTACTAAAATGAGCTAGTTTATAAATTGCGTAAGAATCTCGATTTAAATTAGCCCTCAAGGCTAATAGCATGATCACACTTTTAAAGATTATTAACCTATAGTACTAGTATTAAAAAATACTTAAGCAAGCTACCGACGATACGGACACTGGGACTTGTAAAAAACAGAAAGAAAAAGGAGAAGAAAGAAAGAGTTCTAAGAAGGTAAAAGCTGTCTAAACTTCCTTTTATGTCAAATTATTTAAATTTGTTACTCAAATAAACATTTTTTGAAACTTTTCTGTCACTGTGGGCTTGACGATAATCATCGGACAAACTGAACACACACCTTCTTGGGAGGAATAGAGGACTAAATTTTTACCAAAATTTATAATTTTTATTAATCCTCCGCCCTTAAACGAAAGTTGCACTGAAACTGAGTACCGCTGACACCAGTTGTAAGATTGCCCTACTTATTTAGGGCTAAAATTTGGTTTGTTATAACTGAGGCGTTGGTAAGAACCGGTATTCAAAATCCAGTGACAACTAATATTTATTGTTAAATAGAATAAAAGGAGAAAATGTTGCAATTCTTATTATTATAAACTCTTCCAATAGATCTCTTTTGGGTTGGCTAATCGTATATTGCGTGTGTGTCCGTTGTTCAGGAGATTTCCTTTATATCCCACGTTTTTCACCGAAAAAAATTATTATTTTCGTTTTAAGGTTATCAAATACTTCTAATTGAATGAGTTACACTTGAATAGCTAGTCAAGGCTTGAGTTCTGAGGTAAATAAGATTCTTTAGTTCAAATTATTGTTTCTCGCAAAACTAGGAATAACCGTATCTGATTAGATATCAATTTATTTGTTTAACCTAAACCAAGATATCCTATATTTATATCTTGTAAAAGAGATTAGTGTTCCTTAGACGTTTGATAAACTTTAACTTCAGCAGGGAAAACTATTAATTGAATCTATCTGGACAGAAAGGACTTGAAATTCTTAGTTTGACAATATAATTCCCCTCTTCCCCTAACCTATCTGTATAACATCGAGGTCACCTTTATATAAATAGTCGGCATGTTCTTAACGAAATGAAATAGTGGCTAAAAAGAGGAATGAGATCCCCTTTCGGACACACGTCAGAGAGTACACAATAGGGGGGATGGTAATGTTAGTGTCTAATAGTTCCAATTTTCTCAAATGTAAGATTTTTATAAATGCCGGGCAAGTTACAAGGGTCACTAGGCTAGAATAAAAGGGAGGCACAAAAGCTCTTCTAACGTTGACTCCTTGGTTAGGGTTTTTTTCCGTTCCTTAAACCTTCGGTTATTCACAAGTTTAAGTTTCTAGAAAGAAATTAATTTTTTGTCCTATTTTAACCTTTAAAATGCTGTCCTTGGTCTAAATGGCCCAAGCCTTGACCAATGAAGATATACTAACCAAATTATAAACTCAATCACCAAATAGAATAAAATATAGAGTCGTAAGCTATTTACGCGGGTTTTTTCCCGCTTTTAATCAATTAGATTACGCATCTTTTAATTAATAATAATAAATCTATTTACAACCCTTAAAGGGCAATTTTCGCCCTGATTCCAATTTCAGTTTAAATGGCTCAAATGTAAGTGTTAAATTAATTCAAAATAAGATCTTGATTTTATCCCAAGCGACAGAAATCTCTCTGAAGTTTATTACCTTATTTCAGTGTTATTCTCAAAGGAAATTTAAACAGGGTCGTGGTAGATTTTTATCTTAATTAATAAGAGCTTCACTTACTCAGCTCCTAGCTTCCAAGGTAAAACTACCTCGATTTGTCTGTGATCCGTATATTTTATTCAAATTGGTACTTGATTTGCTTAGCCACTTTCCCCCGTCCTTTTAGCCAATCACAACCTTTTTGTTAAAAGGTAATTTTTTCTGGCCTTGATTCTCAAAGCTTGAAATGTCGTAAGATTACGATATTCCACTCTGTCTTATACGAATTTGGTCTAAACTGGGCATTCAAATATTTATTAGGGTTCAAGTGTCGTTCAATGCTGAAACAAAGAAATGTCTTTTCAAGACTTACAAAGGATTACACAAAGTGAAGTTATTTTCAAATTTAAGCTAACTGGAAATAGTCGCTTTATTTCTGATCTATTGGAGCAAACGGTATTCGGAGTTTTACTGAAATTGAGTTACGAAAATTGCACAAAGCCTCCTTACAAAGTATGTTCCTGGAGCATTTAAGGTTCTTATAGAGGGATAGTTTCAGAAGCTTTAGAGGTGGCTCATTTGGTCGAAATTGGAAGTTCTAGTTCCCTTTTAAGAGTCAAATGTGATGGAACTCAACTAGCCCCCCCCCCCGAACTACCCCTCTTTTCACCAAACGCATCTTAGTGCAACTACACGATGGCAATTTTGTTGACAATAGTGCAAAGCACAAATAACAATGCTTCCGGGGTTGACACAACCCCCCACATTCTTTGGGAAAGGATCTTAAGCTATTCCCTGGGGTCATATAAGGATTTATGGAATGGGTGGTCGCATTAAATTCAGATGGGTCTCATATGATTTTGATTTGAGAATTATATTGTCCTTTTTAAGAGTTAAAGTGATTTGAAAGAAACCAACCTTCCTCCCACGCCCATCATTTCCCAAAACAAACATCCAAACAAAATTTTGGGACATCAATTTTTTTCAGCATTGTTAAAAGGTTCAGTAATTATGCGTTTAGGTGTGTAACCCCCCCCCCCCCCCAAAGGTCTCAGGGCAAAAGCCGAAAGCTATGCAATTTGTTCTTTGTTTACATATAGGATATTTTATTGAGAAAAGGTATACATTTTGGACTTCTGCTTTCTCAAAATACAAAGGGTATTAAGATAAGTCCTTCGGGGGTTGTTGAAAAGATTGTGGAACTGAATCAAAGCAAGCTATGTGTATATGGATTGTCAAAATGGTGTGGCTCTGGAATGACTGAATGTCAAATATTTATCAGTTGAAAGAAAAAAGTATACAATTTGATGCTGTTGAAGCTGTTGCTGTTGATACAATTTGATGTTGTTTGAAGCTCTACTCTATAGATTCCTGATGCATTTTTTTTTAAATACTCTGTAATTATTAAATACTCATTTTTAAATTGAACTAGGAATCGAATAAAATTGCTGAAATTTAGATTAAGTTACAAATAATAATAATAATAATTTATTTATTACACACTGTGAACAAAAAGAAGTGGAGTGCATCAAGAACAAAAACAAACAAAACAACGAAAAAGTAAGCTCGCACACTTAACAAATATTTACATAAAACTACGTAAATGATGGTGCGCAGTAAGACCTGCAGATAACAACAGCTTTCCCGCAAGCACAGTCACTTCTTTTCGTAAATCAAGGAGGCCGAATCGCGATATTAGATGCCGGTTCTGGAACCACGGAGGGAGGCAAAAAAGGTACCGAGAAAATTTAAAATAATAAGTCCGGATAGATTTCAGATCTTTAGGCTTCAGAATTGGAAGAAAACCAGATAAATTAAGAATAGAATGATCGCAAAATGAAGATTATAGTATCCCAAGCGCTTTTCTATTGTACTTTCCTCTATTTGCAACAATTTTCGAATATCCTATCTGATTTTTTTTTTTTTTTTTGCATTGGAACTGTCAGAGCCCGAAGTGTTTTGAGATTATTAGTAATGTGAAGACCATGCCACCGAAAAGAAGAGACACAGGGAATAAAGAAAAAACCACAGTTAAGGGGAAGGCTCGCACTCAAATTAAATGAAGTATATTCGCACTTATCAACGTTCAACATAAGCCCAATCCTTCTGAACTGGTCTGAGATCCAGCTAACAGAATGTAAGAGCCCAGCTCTAGAACGACTCACAAGGAGAAAATCGTTCGCGTAAGCAAGATACGAGACATCAATTCCATCAGAAATGAAAGTCGAAGGCAAAGATGAAAGGATAGGAGCAATACATAACTTAAAAATAGTTGGAGAAAGCACACTACCTTGACGGACCCCACGCCGAAGAAACATCTTTGAATTAGGAACTACTCCATTACATTTTACCCGAATAAAAGAGTTAGAATACCAGTACCGTAACAAAACAATAATAGAAAGGTTAATACTATTGGCAAAAACTGAATAGATTGCATGTGAGTGGACTATACTATCGAAAGCTTTCGAAAGATCAGGAGCACAGATATGAAGATGATATTAATTATGAACAGATTGCAACAGAAGGGAAGCTAGAACATGATGGGCGTGCTGACATCCCAGCCTTTTTTGAAAGTGAAATTGGTTTTCACTAAAATTAACATTTTCTGAAATAAAAGGGAGAAGAATATATTCAAAAATGTTGCTAAGATTACACGAAACAGTAATTGGTCGATAAGAACTACACTCTGACGAATTTTTTCCACGCTTCAAAACAGGGTGCCAGAGAGAAAACTGTCGGGAACCATAGAAGTAGATAAACACATCTGAAACAGTAGCTGAAGATGATCTATCAAAGTTGGGCAAACTACTGTCAGATGATAAGAAGAACTTCTGCAACAGAGCTATATTGCATGTTCTTAACAGCTTGACCAATATCAACAGTAGAAACTGGTAATACATTACTCTGAGATACAAGATTAGGCAAACACGACTCAAGAAGATTACTAAAAAGGTTTTCAACTTCCCGGTTCACCTTGCCGAAAATATCACTATACTACGACACCCAAGTATGAACTGCTGTAGAATTTCAGAAAACTCACTACTAAGCTTATCCGAATTCAGAACATGAGACCACTCCTTTCTCGACATAGGAAAATCAAAACCAGATACCCTAGACTGCCGTAAACGTTGTTTATATGCACGCTTGGTACTTTAGTTCAGATCGAAGACAGCTCCTCGATTTTGCCAACCGCAAATCACCCATATTCGTAGCCAAAACTTAGCTTTATTCTTTACAACTTTTAATTCTGGGTCCAAAACCCATTTTGGCTTTCTAGTTTTAACTTTAATCTTTTCTAGAGGAACAGCAGTCACCTCTGCTTGTCTTAAGCACCAAATTATCTTATCATAATATTTATTTAGAGACTGCTTATCATTTGAGAAACGGTCAGTAACTTCAAGCAAATGGTTAGGAACTTTTATAGAACCCAATAACGCGGACAACGTAGCAATATAAAGTGCAAACTTAGCTATACTCCAGTTATTCCTGTAAAACCACTTAGAACTTTGTGTAAATGGTCTAGTAGAACGAAAAGCGACTAGTGAAGCAGAGAACGAAATCGGGAGATGGTCAATATCACGATCATTTTCATGAACAAGAACAGTCGATACATCAATATTTTGTGAGGGAACTCCATGGTCAATATTAGACAAACTTCCAGATTGGTGAATGTATGAATAATCAACACTTTTCTCAACTATTTTATAAGCAGAAACAGCATCAAGGACTAGATAGGATCGAACTGACTGACTTGTAATATCTGTGTTGAAGTCACCAACCACTATGAAATCATAACCAGTCGATACAACAGACGCAAGAATAGCCTTAATATTTGCCGAGGCTTTCATATACGCGTTTAAAGCGGAAATAGTTTTTTGTTACACGGGAGATACACTTTTATCAGCACAGTGTTACCAAACTGAACCGCAAGGATGAATTTACCACTGTGAAAGCACACTGGAGAGAGCAAACTCAGGTTATTCTTAACAATGTACGCGAGGCCTCCAGAAAGTCTACCAAAAGTGACCCCAGCTTTAGTTGTAAAAAAAAGGCTAATCTTAAAAAGTGAAATGCCCTTGGTCCCCACACATTTCATTAAGTCAATTGCGTTGGCAACATATCAAACAAAAAGTTCCTTCACTACCGCCAAGCTTTTTGGAATATTTAAATAGGGGGACTTTGGCGACAGCCATTGATCGACCACTCAGTTACATTACAATTATTTTTTATCTTGATTACTGAATATTTATGTTATTTTCTGCGGATGCATTATTAGTACCGTGTCATTAAAGTTGCCCATGAGTTGCTACTCATTGAATATGTTTTCTCATCATAGGAGTTTTTTGCCCGTATTTACTTGATTGAACATTAAATTCCTTATTGTTTCGGACCTTGTAAAAAAACCGATAAGGATTTACTAGGATTTATTTTTATATACCCAAGTCAACTCTAGCAAATTTTCATAGCTCTGGCCTCTCCTCATATCGAATTAACCTTTGGCCTTTTACTAAAGATTACCATGGGGAGGGGCACTTGATGTTAACAAATTTTTGAATTCTGAAAAGCAGACTAGCCTATACTCTTGTAGTATATTCTAATATTCCAAGATTACTTATCTGACAAGCCCAATTACTTACCCTTAGCGTTTGACAAGATGTAAATGACATGAGAGCAGGGTTGCCAACTTTTGGTCAATGAATATTTCCCTTGAGCATCCAAAAATGTGTCCTTTTCAGCCAAATTATGTCCATATTGTGTCTATAATATGTCCATTTTGAAATCTCAGAAACTAGTTTTTTTACGTCTTGTAAACCTCGTTCAAAGTGGTCAGTCAACATCGAATATAATGAAAACGGAAAAGATTCATTTAGTTCAAATGAACTAGTGTGAAAGCACAAAAATCATAAAAACATGTAAACACTAAAAAACTAATTTTCGGGGCTTAAGGCTCATCTTCCTGCGAGAGTTCCGCTTGACTGGTATGGTCGGCATGAGGGTCAGCATTTTCACTTCTTTTGGTAGCTTTTTGCCAATCGAGTATTTCTTGCGCATGTCATAAGGTACAATCCAGGAGTCAAGCAACGTTGCGGAGTACTAGGTAAGCTGGGTAGCCCTTCAATCAGGGGGGTCACATCCCCAAAGGCAAAATTACTTGATCTTTGAACAATGCTGAACAAAATAGATGTCTACAAATTCTGATTGGATTCTTGTTTTGGAACTGATAGGCGCGGGGGGGGGGGGTGCCCTCAAATCACTTTTGACTCTTCTAAAGGTTACTAAACTTCAATTAAATGAGCTCAGTGGCAGATCCAGAAGGGGGCGAGGGGGACGCGCGCACCCTAGCGTATTATAAAGAGGTGTAATTTACTTAATTAACTCAAGTTTGCGTTAATTAAACTTGTTCCTAACGCAAGTTTACCGGATCAACCTATTTTGCGCCCCCCTAAAAATTTTTTTCGGATCGACCCATTTTGCCCCACCCCCTCCCGAAAAAAATCCTGGATCGGCTCCTGAATGAGCCCCATCTCAGGTTTATATGACTACTCATTCCCTAAAACCGTATATGCCCCTAGCACATAACTTACAAGCCTTGCTCTAGGGATTTATGGAGTTCTATTAACGTAGAAAGCACTGTTATATTGTATTTGGGTCACTTTTACCAACAGTTCGATCTCAAAACTTCTATTGAATAAACCTATAGAATATAACATATTTGTTAAGGAGGGTGGCTAAATTCCTCCACAACACGTGTGGAGGGGGGCTTACTCCGAGGGTGGCACGGCCCTTGTGTTTGAAGTATCGTTCTTAAAAAAAATTGGACAAAAGGTCGAACATTAGCGTAGAGACGGGGGTATTGAGAAGGGAATAGCCCCCGTCATATACGGAATAATTTCTGTATGTTTTAAGTTTTAATGTCACTCCTTACTTTCGGAAGAAAAAAAAACTAGTTTTTGTATTTATTTTTCATCGTTGTTCAGATAATCCCAAGAAATCCACCCCCTCTGTGGAAAATTTCACCACGAAAAATCCCTCTATATAAATTTCTTCCCATGTAAAATTCTTCCGACGGGAAGTTAACCCCGGTCAATTCCATCCATGCTGCGAATCGTTCCCAGAAATTTTTTTGCTTATGATTCTGCCTGAAAAATACTCCCTACCATACTTTTATTTGAAGAAAGACTTGTATTCATTTAATTTCGGATCCTTTTTAAGGTCGTTAAGGAATATCCCTGTCTGGAAAATACCCCCCTCCCCCCCTCGGAAAGTTTATCCCCCAGAAATTCTCCATGGAGAATTTCTCCTGGTGATAATTCCCCAATGGAAATTTCTCCCTTTGAAAATCTCCCCCCCCCAAAAAAAAAGATCCCAAGAGAATTCTAACTCGGCTGAAAACTTCCCCCTGAGAGTTCCCTCAGAGTGTCTCTACATGTACAATGGGATCAATAACGAGAAAAAAGACAAATAACAAACACTCTGTATACAAATTCTGGTGAAATCTCCCCTGAAAAGTTCACCCCCAGAAAAGTTCACCCCCAGAAACTTCCATCCCAATGGGAAATTCTCCCCATAGAAAATCCATCCCCAGAAGATCTCCTTCCTCCCTTGTACAATGTTGGTACGCTTCCCTATAATAAATACTGTATGTAAACAATGGGCAAATTTCATAACTTGCGGCCCTTCCTCTGGTGGTTCTGAGGGGCCATGACATCTCCAAAGACACATCTATCGTACCTTTCAACAAACTGGACAAAATGGCTATCTCAAAATTTTTTATCCGACAACTTTCAGGAAAAAAGGGCGTGGGACGGGTGCTAGTTGTCCTCCAATTATTTGGTCACTTAAAAAGGATACTAGATCTTTTAATTTTCGTTTAAACGAGCCGTCTTGCGAAACTCTAGTACCATTGGTTCGATATGATCACCCTTAGAAAAAGCAACAACAACAAATAAACACGAATCCGTGATGCTTCTTCTGGCAAACACTATAAAATTTCATTTTTATAGATAGGAGCTTGGAACCTCTACAATGAGGTTTTCTGATTCGCTGAATCTGATGGCGTGATCTCCATTAAAATTCTTTGACTTTTATTAGGTATTTTTCACCTTTTTCGAAAGTTTGGCTAATTTTTTTAGGCCAACTAATGGGTAACACTATACTTAAAAAATATTATATATTTGGATTCAGCACAATAAGTTAATTTTTGGTACATGTATTGATATAAAAATTGATTCCAGATCATAGAGAATCTAATTTTTTTCCTTTGCTAACTTTTCATTTTCAGTTAGTAATACTTGATAAATAGATAGATGTTTTTGCCTGACTATTGGAAGCCAGAAGCGATTGTTAACTAAAAAGGTGCCTGCTTGCCTATTATCTTGACTATAGCGCAAAAGCAATGAGAAATAAAATCGTTTGTAGATGAAAGAATACAAACTTGTAAAGAATTTCAAGAGTATTTGCAAATAGTTGTCTGCGGAAAAGAGCAAGCAACTCCAAAAAATAATAACGCGGGTAAAAAACCAAAGTCTACAAAAAATTAGTAAAAAATAAGTAAATAAGTAAATTTAGTGCTAGACAAGTAGTTTTAATACTGATTTGATGAAAAATGGCATTTTTTTTACAGAAATATCTATCCAATGGGGAAATATTCTATTTTATGTCACAAATTTGCAAAATATGTCCCTTTTATGTCCCAAATTTCTAGAACATGTCCCTTTTTGGCCCTATTATGTCATTGCGTCCCGGCACACAGGAATATGTCTTTTGGACATAAAATTTGTCCAGTTGGCAACCCTGCATGAGAGGTCAGTAGGACTACTACTTGAGGAAACGGTCTTCATTAGCGATCAAACAAGTAACCCTTCAAAAGCAGGATAATTGGAGTCATATCATAGGCAGCGCAATAGCACTGCCTAAGTAAAGAACAATGTTGTTGGCACAATGTATTATTTATTTATTTTTTTTTGGTTGGTCTTAGGCCAGGGCACTTCGTATCGAAAGAGTTCTCATAGAAACTTCGAAAAGGGCTCATTCGATTGAAAATCGGACTGGCTTGCCCTTTTTAATAGTCGGAAGTGATTGGAAGGCAACTAACACCCCTTCCACACACACCATTTCCCCAAACACATCCAATCAATATTTTGATATAGTCATTTTGTTCAGTGGAGTTGATTTCCAGATATAAATTATGTTTTTGAGGAGGACACTCCCCCAAAGCCTTCGGGGCAAGGGTTGTAAAATATGCCCTGGGGGCATATAAGGTTTTATAGAAAGCGTTGTTGTAGAAACTTCAAAAAAGGCTCGTTCGATTGGAAATTCAAAGGGCTAATAACCTTTTTGATAGTTGAAAGTGATTGGAAGGTAACTAACACTCCTTCCCCGCCCACCATTTATCCAAACACATCCATTCAAAATTTTTGGATAGCCATTTTATTCAAAGTCGGTGAAAAGTCCAGAAATTATATATTTGAGGATGACACTCCCCCCCCCCCAGCCCTCAGGGTAAGGGTTATAAGTTATACCCTGGGTGCATATAAAGTTTTTATGTAGAAAGCTTTGTTGTAGAAACTTTAAAAAGGGCTCATTCGATTAGAAATTCAAAGGGCTAGTGCCCTTATTAATTGTTGAAAGTTACTTAAGGGCAACTAATCCCCCTTTCACACCCACCTTTTCCCCATAAACATCAAAATTTTTAGATAGCAAATTTGTTCAACGTATTTAAAAGTTTTAGAAATTAGGTCTTTGAGGATGATAACCCCCCTCAGAGCCCTCAGGGCAAGGGTTGTAATTTATGCCCTGGGGGCATATAAGGTTTTTATAGATGGTGATGTTGTAGAGACTTAATAAACGGCTCATTCGATTGGAAATTAGAAGGAATTGTGCCCTTTTTAATAGTCGAAAGTGATTGGAAGATAACTAACACCCCCCTCACACCCATCATTTCCCAAAACACATCCAATCAAAATTTCGAGAAAGCCATTTTGTTTGACGTAGTTAAAAAGTCTTGAAATTATGTTTTTGAGGATGAGACCCTCCCCCACAGCCCTCAGGGCAAGGTTTGTAAGTTATGCTCTTGAATCATATAAGGTTTTTTCATTATGGAAAGTATTGTCGTAGAAACTTCAAAAAGGAATCATTCGTTTGAAAATTGAAACGGCTAGTGCCCTTTTTAGTAGTCGAAAGTGATTGGATGGCAAGTAACCCCTTTAATAGTGCCCTTTTTAAAAAGTGCCCTTTTAATTGTTGAAAGAGATTGAAGGGCAACTAACCCCCTCTCACGCCCACCATTTCCCCAAACACATCCAATCAAAGTTTTGGGATAGCCCTTTTGTTTAGCGTAGTCGGAAGGTCCGAAAATTATATCTTTGAGGATGACGACCCCCTCACAGCCGTGAGGTCAAGGGATGTAAATTATGTCCTGGGGTATATAAGGTTTTTTTTATAGAAAGCGTTGTCGTAGAAACTCATAAAAAGACTCATTCGACTAAAATTGAAAGGGCTAGTGCCCTTTTTAATAGTCGGAAGTGATTGGAGGGCAACTAACTCTCCTCTCACGCCCACCATTTCCCCAAACACATCCAATCAAAATTTTGAGATAGTAATTTTCTTCAACTTAGTTAAAAGTTCTGGAAATTAGGTCTTTGAGGATGACAACCCCCTCACAGCCCCTAAGGCAATGGTTGTAATCTATGCCCTTGGGACATGTAAGGTGTTTATAAAAATGTTTGTCGTAGAAACTCAAAAAGGGCTCATTTGATTGGAAATTGAAAGGCCTGAAATTGATTTATTAAACTTATAAAAGTAAAAACATTTATATTTTGTCAGTAAGGTGCAAATTTCCTAAGACAACTCCTTTGATACGAAGTGCCCTGGTCTAAACAAAAAAAAAAAAAAATAATAATACATTATACACACATCGATCTTTACTATAAAAATTTCAAGTCTTTTAACCACTTTCAACTATTAAAAAGGGCACTAGGCCTTTCGATTCCAATCGAATGAGCCCTTTTTGAGTTTCTATGATAACTCTTTCTATAAACACCTTATATGCCCTAAGGGCAAAAATTACAACCCTTACCCTCAGGGCTGTGAGGGTGGTTGTCATCCTCTAAGACATAATTTCCAGAACTTTCAACTACGTTAAACGAAATGAATATATCAGAATTTTGATTGGATGTATTTGGGAAAATGGTGGGCGTAAGAGGGGCGTTAGTTGCTCTACCATCACTTTCAACTATTAAAAAAGGCACTAGCCCTTTCAATTTCTAATCAAATGAGCCCTTTTGAAGTTTCTACGACAACGCTTTCATCAAAAACCTTATGCCCTCTCAGAGCATAACTTACAACCCTTGCGTTGAGGGACGGGGGGAATAGGTTGTCACCCTCAAAGACCTAATTTCCAGAACTTTCTACTACGTTGAACACAATGGCTATCTGAAAATTTTCATTGGATTTGTTTAGGGGAATGGTGGGCGTGAGAGGGTGTATAGTTACCCTCCAATCACTTTCGACTATTAAAAAGGGCACTAGCCCTCTCAATTCCTGATTGAATGAGCCACTTTTGAAGTTTTTACGACAATTCTAACTATAAAATCCTTATATGCCCCAAGGGCATAACTTACAACCTTCGCACTGGAAGCTGTGGGGGGGTTTTCATCCTTAAATTACATAATTTCCAGAACTTTCAATTACGTTCAACCAAATGGCTATCTCTAAACCTTGATTGAATGTGTTTGGGGAAATCATGGGCATGGGAGGGGGGTCAATTATTCTCCACTCACTCTCGGCTATTAAAAAGGACAATTTTTCAATTTCCAAACAAATGAGTCCTTTTTGAAATTTCTACAACAAATTTCTACATAAACCTTATATGCCCCCAGGACATTACTTACAACCCTTGCACTGAGGATTCTGAGGGGTTTATCATACTAAAAGACCTAACTTCCAGAACTTTCGACTACGTTGAACAAAATGGATATCTAAAAATTTTGATTGGATGTGTTTTGGGAAATGGTGGGCGTGAAAAGGGGGTTAGTTGCCCTTCAATCACTTTCCAGTATTAAAAGGGCACTAGTCCTTTCAATTTCCAATTGAAGGAGCCGTTTTTGATATTTTTACTACTTTCCTTTTTATAAAACCCTTATATTCTCCCAGGTCAGAACTAAACACACGTGTTCTCCGGTCTGTGGGGGGGGGGGAGGGGTTGTCACCATTAAATGCTTAATGCCTAGAAATTCAAACTACGTGGAATAAAATGGATATCTAAAAATGTTTATTGGTTGTGTTTGGGGAAAAGTAGGCGTAAGAGGGGGGTTAGTTGCCCTCAAATCACTTTCGACTATTAAAAAGGCACTAGTCCTTTGAATTTCCAACCAAATGAACCCTTTTTCTAGTTTCTATGACAAAGAATTCGATAAAAACCTTATATGCTCCCAGGGCATAACTTACAACCATTTGCCTGAAGACTGTGGGGGGAGTGTCCTGCTCAAAGGTATAATTTCCTGAATTTTAAACAGCGTGGAACAGAATGGCTATCTCAAAATTTTGATTGGATTTGTTTGGGGAAATGGTGGACGTGGAAGGGGTGTTAGTTGCCTTCCAATCACTTTTGACTATTAAAAAGCGCACTAGGCATTTCAATTTCCAATCGAAAGAGCCCTTTTTGAAGTTTCTACGACAACGCATTCCATAAAAACCTTATATACCCCCAGGGCATAACTTACAACCCTTGCCTTGAGGGCTGTGGGGCAGTGTCCTCCTTAAAAAAATAATTTCTATCTGGAAATCAGTGACGCTGAACAAAATGGCTATCCAAAAATTTTGATTGGATGTGTTTGGGGAAAAGGTGGGCGCGAGAAGGGGGTTGGCTGCCCTCAAATCACTTTCGACAATTAAAAAGGGCACTAGAGCTTTGAGTTTTCACTCGAATGAGCCCTTTTTGAAGTTTCTACGACAAGACTGTGGGGGGGGGGGGAGTGTCCTGCTGAAATGTATAATTTCCTGAACTTTAAACTGCGTGGAACAAAATGGATATCTCAACATTTTGATTGGATGTTTTTGGGGAAATGGTGAGCATGGAAGGGGTGTTTGTTGCCTTCCAATTACTTTTGACTATTAAAAATGGCACTAGCCATTTCAATTTCCAATCGAATGAGCCCTTTTTAAGTTTCTACGACAACACGTTCTATAAAAACCATATATGCCCCCAGGGCATAACTTACAACCCCTGCCCTGAGGGCTGTTGAGGGGGTTGTCATCCTCAAAGACCTAATTTCCAAAACTTAAAATTACGATGAATGAAATGGCTATTTCAAAATTTTGATTGGATGTGTTTGGGGAAAAGGTGGGTGTGGGAGGGGGTTAGTTGCCTTCCAATCACTTTCGACTATTAAAAAGGGCACTAGCCCTTTGAATTCCCAATCGAATGAGAATTTTTTGAAGTTTTTACGACAACGCCTTCTATAAAAACCTTTTATGCCCCCAGGGCATACCTTACAACCCTTGCCCTGAAGGCTGTGGGGGAGTGTCCTCCTCAAAAACATAATTTCTATCTGGAAAATCAACTACGCTGAAAAAATGGCTATCTCAAAATTTTGATTGGATGTGTTTTCGGAAAAAAGTGGGCTCGGAAGGGGTGTTATTTGCCTTCCAATCACTTTCGACTATTAAAAAGGGCACAAGCCACTACAATTTCCGATTGAATGGACCCTTTTTGAAGTTTCTGCTCTAAAGTGCCCTGCTCTAAAGGAAAAAACTAATAAATAATACATTGTGCCAACATCGTTCTTATATGGCTTCAGGGCATAACTTAAAACCCTTACCCTGAGGGTTGTGGGGGGGGGGAGGGTGTCCTCCACAAAAACATTTTCTATCTGGAAATCAACTACGCTGAACAAAATGGCTACCTCAAAATTTTGATTGGATTTGTTTTGGGGGATGATGGGTGTGGGGGGGGGGGGGGGTGTAGTTGCCCTCCAATTACTTTCGACTATTAAAAAGGGCACTAGTCACTCCAATTTCCAATCGAATGAGCCCTTTTCGAAGTTTCTATGACAACTCCTTCAATACGAAGTGCCCTGGTATGGAAAAAAAACAACAAATAAATAATACACTGTGCCAACATTGTTCTTTACTTGGGCAGCGCAATTACGCTGCCTATGATTTCTGTTTGTTTTGAGTTTTATTTATTTATTGATGCTGATTTGAGGTAGTTTCCCGCTTGGTAGATTTTTTTATTTTATTTTTGCTCATTTTTCGTTTAATGGGGTTCTTTACTTTTCTTTGAAAAACCTATTTTGTGGAAAAAGTTTTTTTAATTAATAAGAACAAAAATTCAATATTTTCAAAAATAAAAAACGAAGTGTGAAATTTTGGGCAGATAGCAAAAACGGATAGTAATTGTGAAATGGCATACTTTCCAGGGGTTCCTAAATAAGCTATGTTTATAGTGAAGTAGACATGAGTAGTGTTGTTATTCGCATTGTTGGTTATAGCTTTTCAGTTGACAAGTTACCGGCTAAGTATTTGTTGTTATCTTTTGCAGATTACATCTAGAGAAGCTAATTTTAAGCGAGTAAGGAATGATCGAAGGCACTCTTTGCTCGGTGCAATAACGAGCCAAGTCCTAGGTGTTCTTGAGTATCCATTCTCTTATGCCTTAATTCCTCCTTCGTCTAGGAACAGTATTTCTATTCCAGTTTAGGAGGTTCCTCTAAAATGAGGAGTTTTGAGATCTTATAGGGGCAAATCGTTTGATTTGGGGATTTCATGGGTTTCTAGTCTAATACTATCAAAGATTTTAGTCTCTTTGGTTCTTTATCTTGTTTCTAGACACAATACTCTGTCTGGCGGGAGAACGTGATTCAAGAGACAATGCTCTGTGTGAAGGGAAAAGAGAACCAAGAGGCAATTCTCCATGTGAAGGGAAAACGAGAATCAAAAGAAAACGGTCTGTGATGAAGGAGGTGCCTGGAGCCTAAATGAAAATAATACAAAAACCCTGTGATTTACCATATCAAAGTTTCATCTTCGTTGATACATTCGGGGAGTCTGAAGTATGGCATTCTGCCAGGTTAACTAATGATTCCTTGGTCCATATATTAGAATCTTTCAATGAAGAATGAATTCATTTAGTTGATAATTAAAGTGCATTCTGTAAGATATTTTGGTACAAGGAATTGGTGTGGTCAGGAGTGGCCCTTGTTTCTATAGCAGGCCTTTTTGCAGAACCGTCCTAAATTTTACAGAAATCTATTTTTCTCCAGAGGGAGAAGAATTTGTGAAGGGCCCATGGGCCTGTACGAGATTGGAAGGAAACGATTTTTATATTTATTTCTTAAGCCCTTAGATGGTGTAAAAGTGAACCAAGTTCAAGCTACATTTAGTCCTCTTTTGTTTCGTCTTAGAAAGTAACTATGGCTGGATTTGTTATCCTTACAGCATAGCCGCGTAATTTATTTAGGCTAAAAAGTAAAGGGCAAAGCATTGCTCAAGGAGTCTGAACAAAACTACCACAAGTCCATACAGAATATTACTCCGCAAGACATTGATCTTCTGCACTTGAAAAATCAAAAGATACTACCATCTTGGAATGCAACTTCCCTCGTACGACATTGTTTCTTCTAAGTCTGTCTAGCTCGAGTCCATCATATAGGACTTTTGTTTCATTTTCTATTGTTTTTCTACGGTTCAAAGCTTAGGGTTCTTTAATAAGTTTATACTCAAATTCTACTATAAAACTGGAATTATACTTGAAGGTCATCTATTCTTCAACACAGTGTTCTGGCTATGTTGTTAGTAACAAGATGGGATTATAGAATTAATCAATTAAAGGAAAAATAAAAAGAATAAATACTAATAAGAATAAAGTAAGCAATCATTTACCTGATGAAATCTCACTGTATTGTTTCTGTGTATTTTGCTTGAGTTATTTAAAATTTAGCTTTTGTGTCCATCTTCGGAGCAAATTTAATAATGTCACAATATAAGTTGCATGCTACCAAGTAGCATGCGTAAATACCAGTAGCTTCAATGGGAGGGGGGGGGGGGGTATTTTCCTGCAAGATTTGTTTTCTCATTCCCCCTTTCAGACTCAAGAAAGTCTTTTTGTGGCATTATTATTGAAAAAGGGCTTGTATTTTTTTGTTTTGTTTTTTTTTGTATTTTTGTTAAAGAAATTATAAAAACAACGAACTTTCCTTCTCTGGATTATGAAGAATACTCTTCCCCTCCCGAGGGCCGTGTCAAGAATTTTGCTTTGGAGGGGGAGATATAAAATGGTTAAAACACTCATCAAAAATTTGTTTAAATGCATTGCTTGACGTTTTAAAGTATCAGACAAAAATATTGGGGGGGGGGGGGCACTGGATGTTGCCTAGCCTCTTTAGTTTTCGTGAATTAACTTCATTGATCGTAACCAGTGGGGTCGATGGCTAAGAGGGAACATTTTTGTTTTAATATTTGCTCAGCTCAATTTGAATTGAGTTTTTGTGTTCATGTTTAGAGCAAATTTAATAATATCACAACATAACTTGCATTATTGTCAAGTAGGATATATCAACGTAAATGGCTTTTACATTGGAAATTGAATTAAATCAATATACACTATTTGCATCCAAGGTTGTCTAAAGAGTGTAAATGTGATACTTACGGAAAAGTTAAGTAAGTTGAGTATAAACTTTCAGGGTATGTGAAGGGTAATAGTTGCGTAATATTTTTCTATACTCTAGGTTGTAACATGATATGGGCTAGAATCCCTTCAACGCTATAAAAACCAAAAGATTATGCAGATTTTCAACTTATTTATATTTGAATATTTCTCCCCCCACCCATCAATTGAAAGCATTATAGTACAGCTTTTATTAAAAAATTGTTGGAAAATTTTGCCAAACATATAAATAGAAAGCCAAAATTTGAATTCTTATAGAAAGAAACGGAAAAGATCTAAAAAAATCTTTTCTTAACCAATGAAACATAATATGTGAAATAAAAACTGTCAGGAATTATTATTATATAAATGACAGAAATTCTTATTAAATAAATAACATTATTTAGCAAGTGATGTAACTAAGGAAGTCTTTTTTAATAGTATTTCTTAACAGTTGAAATCAATGACGGAGAAATCTTATCGAGGCTTGAATATTTTTTTTTTATTTTACAACAAAGATAAGATCCTTGAAAATAAAATTTACTGCTGATGTCACAAATCGATGCAATCTTATGTTTTTTCAACGTTAAGATGTTCGTGGCTTTGCCAAACTACTCATATTAATTTCTGCTCGTTTTGAGTTTGACTCTGTTATTTATTTAAATTTCTATTTTTTTTTAGGTTTCATCTATTTATTGATAATGATTTTTGGTAGTTGTATGCTTGGTAGATTATTTTATTCTATTTTTGTTCATTTTTAGTTTAATGGAGTTCTTTACTTTTAAAGACAAAAAAACTTATTTTGTGGAATTTTTTTTTAAATTAATTTCTGTTCGTTTTATATTGAGTTCATTTTACATTTCCAAGACCTTTCAACTAAGTTGAACAAAATGGCCATATCAAAATGTTGATCAGAAAGGTGTGAGAAAATGATAGACGTAAGGGGGGGGGGGGTCATTTTTCCTCCGAAGTTTGTGTGGAGTTCCCACCTTTTTGAAGTTTTTACGACAACGCTTTCTATAAAAACCTTTTATGCCCCCAGGGCATAACGTACAACCCTTGCTATGAGGGCTGTAGGGGGAGTTTCATCCTCGAAGACATAATTTCCGGACCCCTCAACAATTTTGAACAAGATATCTATCGCAAAATTTTGATTGGTTGTGTTTGGGAAAATGGTGGGTGTGAGAGGGGGCTTAGTTGCCCTCCCATCACTTTCGACTATTAGAAAGGGCAATAGCCCTCTAAATTTTCCTTTTTGAAGTTTTTACGACAATACTTTCCATAAAAACATTATATGTCCCAGCGCATAACTTACAACCCTAGCCCAGAGGGTTGTCGCGGGAGGGGGTTTGTCTTGCTCAAAAGAAATTTCCAAACCCTTCAACTGCGTTCAAGAAAATGGCTATACTGTATCAAAATGTTAATCAGAAGTGTCTGGGGAAATGGTGGACGCGGGGGGGGGGGGATTCGCCCTCCGGTCGCTTTTGACTATCAATAAGGACATTAGCCCTCTCAATTCCAAATTGAATGAGCCCTTTTTGAAGTTTCTACGACAACGCTTTCTATAAAAACCTTATGTGCCCCCAGGCATAACTTACATCCTTTGCTCTGGAGCTGTGGGGGTTTGTCATCCTCAAAGGCATAATTTCCGGACCTTTCAACTACGTTGAACTAAATGGCTATCTACGACATGAATTTCTTTTTCAGAGGTTTGGGAATCATTGTTTTTCAAAATGAATTTAAGAGTTTCTATCAAAGGATATTTTACATGAATTGTCAAAAATAAACTTGAGAGGGGGGTTGAGGCGTGAGAGGGAGGGTAGTTGCTCTCCAATAGCTTTTGACAATTAAAAAGGGCACCAGTCCTTTCAATTTCCAATAGAATGAGCCCTTTTTGAAGTTTATACAATAACGTTTTCAATAAGAACCTTATATGCTCCCGGGCATAACTTACAACCCTTGCTTTGAGAGTCGTAGGGGGTTTTCATCCTCAAATACCTAATTTCCAGAACTTTAAACTAGATTGAACAAAATGGCTATTTCAAAATTTTGATTTGATGTTTCTACAACAACATTTATTCCCCAAACACTCTTTAATGTAGAATTTTCAAAAAGTTGGATTAACCAAATCTAGCTGTTAATTATTTTAACCAAAGGTTACGTATCCCCTATGTTAGCTTTTGAAACACACGAACAGTTTTCAAACAGTCAGAAAACACGTGAACTTAACAAAACGGCGAGGAGAATTTTCAAAAAAGTCAAAATACGCTTACACATTTTTCTATTTCCGCTTCGGAATTCTCCTCCTAACCTTTGAGGCAAATGCTTCAACGTGAGAGTAAACAACCTAAGTCACAGTGGTTAAAGTTTAGATACTACTTTTCATTTGCGTACTTTTCATTTGTAGCTAAGTAGCGCTTTGGGTAATGAAATGGATGGGATGGGGGATACGAAAGGTGATATTGAAAACAGAGATAGTGAGGGTACTTGAATTCGTGACAATGCTCCTAATACCACTATGAAAATCATTACTTTCAATATATGATAAAACTATAAAAAAAAACCAACAAAGAGAAAAATCTCAGTGAAAAAAAACAACCAACAAACGAGACTGCGGCCAGTGGAGAGAAAAGAAACGAAAAATGCTGAACAACGCGGATATTTTGCCTGCATCCAAACAAGGCGTCTTCAACACGAAAGAAACACAAGAGGAACAAGATAAAAAAAACAACCAAGTTAAAACTAGAAAACCAATGAAACCACCACAAAAAAAAATTATACAATTGGCACATAGTTTGCCCTAATAGTATAATTTTTTTTTCTCTTTTTTTAGATTTTTCTCTTTGTTGTTTTTTTTTGTCATGGCTGGCCAGTTCGGCTTAAGATCTTTCAAAACTATCCAAGCTAAAAAATATACATAATTTAGCTATGTTTTATTATTAAAAGTGTAGAGTAATATTACAAATCTCAGTAAATGGAAAAAGAAATCAAGATCAAACAAATAGGAACTACTATAAATGCTGCTACCTAAAAATCAACGGAAATCGAAATAAAAGGTAAAAAGAGATCAAAACTAACACAAATTGCTGCAGACAGGAATGCATCTCATGCTCCCTATTAGCCTAGCTAGGTTTGGGTGGCGGGATACCTAGAGCGTTATTTGCGTTTTAATCAAGTCTAAATATATTACTTTTAATAATATCAATCGGCTTTTCTGGAAGTTTTATCTTACTGTAGCTAAGAACAGAATTAAACTCTTAACAAAAAGAGTATTGACAATGGAAATTGAGAAAGTATTAATGAAAATATGGGAAATTTAATGATTGTCAAACTAAATTAATTGTCACAAATACAGTTATATCGAGATAATTTTCCCCTGGAAGTGTAATTGGTATTTCTTTTAAAATTATAATGAAATAGAAATACTATATATATTATTTTCACTAAATCACAAATTACATTATATCATTAAGTAATGCTAGAGTGGGACAGCGGGCCAGAGGTTTTTGTGGTAATTTCTGTTTTTTTTTTTAATTTAAGGTCATATTTAGTTACTTTTTCTCATTGTCAGTTTAAGTTTAATTTCTACTTAATTACTGATTGAATTTTTAATTTGAGGTCTAATTTCTGCTAAATTTTAAGATTAAGTTTAGCTTCTGCTTCAATTTAAATTTTGATGTTTGAATTTTTGCGAAGTTTAAAGTTTATTGTAAGTTAAGTAATTGCTCTCTACTTTCAGTTGAGAAAAAATCGTTATCGATTTACTTCATAGGAAAACAGTTTTTATAAAAAAAGAGCTTTTCGCCACAACTATTCACATATAATACGTACCTTTTTTTCCTTTTTTAATGAAACTATACCTTAGACCTGGAGAAAATAAAAAAATATATCTATGATTTAATTAAGCACACATTTTCTTACAAATAAAGCGAAATTAATAAACTTCACACTCATCGCAAATGCTGTAATGTAAAGTTAAGTAGTCGAATCACAAAACTAAAGAGGGGTTTAAAAACCTATTAAACAGGCCGCTGTTATAATTGAAACTAAAAACAAGGGGGATTTGACAACATCAAAAGAAGCTAGCTTTCCTGGTGATTCCAAATATGTAACACTCACATTAATTCACTTTAACTCAGTTTAACTTTAATGTCACCTATCAAAAGTTACGACACTTAGAAAATTTGCCTGATTTTTTAAAAAGTGGAAAATAATTTCTTAGACCACACTGGTTTACCAGCCTGAAGTAATGGCACATCGCCCATCGCCCTGGCCATTGCCGTATGTTCAGTGTTGCCGAATTTTGAAGAAAACATCCCTCGCCGATCGCCCAATCTTTCAAATTGATTACAGTGTTGCCAAATTTTGTCTCCTTTAACCTAAAGGACCATTAAAAATACTTTAACACAATAACTTCAGAGCAGAGGAAATTCTAAGGGGTCAGACACTACTTTTTGGGACTAAACCTTATCTGCTTGACTAGTAGCTCATTTTAAAGCCCATTTTTCTCTGTTTCATAATATATACGTCTTACCGAGTTTAAAAGTCTTGAATGAAATTTCTTTCCCAAATACATTCTTACACCACACTGGCTATACATAACAAATGAAACTCAGAGCGGAAAGAAACTAACAAAATGAAAAATAAAATCAAAAAGAGTGAAAAAACGAGGATTTTATCAGCCAGTGGCGAACCATGAAGAAGACAAAATATAAGCAAATATTTCGACAAGGACCTCCGCAAAGTCGTCCTCAGTGCTAAAAAAAAAAAAAAAAAAAAAAGAAGAAGACAAAGAAAAAAAAAACACGAAAATCTAACCTTTCGAAGTTTACCCTACAAAGACAAAACAGACACTGTGTCTGTTCTGTCTTTGTAGGGTAAGCTTCGAAAGGTTAGATTTTCGTTTTTTTTCTTTGTCTTCTTTTTTTTTGTTTAGCACTGAGGACGCCTTAAAATCCTCGTTATCACCCTTTTTTATTTTATTTTTCATTTTGTTAGTTTCTTTCCTCTCTGAGTTTCATTTGTCTTTCCCAAATAAAGTTTTTATAAGAAATTCAAAATCCTTAATTTACAAAAAAGCGGGCGATGGCCTTGTTTTGGCTTATTATGTCTTATACAGTGTTTTTATGAAGTGAAAAACAATAGGCCTTAGATTTACCATAGCATTCAATATTTTCTTTATTGCTACAACTCTTTGTGATTTTTTTTATTTAACAAGGGCGATTTTCTTATCGCCCTAGTCTTAAAATTCCAGCCATAAGGTCAAAAAATGAGAAAAAGGTTGCGATTCTTCTCAAAACATGGAGTGCTATCATCAGACAGATCAGACGTTTCAAATGATCTGTCACTCGCCAAAAATCGGAGCACAAGCACAATTGACTCACAGCAGAGGAGATTCTAAGGGTTCAGACACTACTTTTTGGGACTAAACCTTATATGCTTGACTAGTAGCTCATTTTAAAGCCCATTTTTTCTGATTCTTAATATGTACGTTTTACCGCGTTTAAAAGTCTTATATTCAATTTAGTTCCCAAATAAAGTTTTTTAAGAAATTCAAAATCCTTATCGTACAAAAAGCTGGCGATGGCCTTGCATTGGCTTATTATGTCCTATACAGTGTTCTTATGAAGTGAAAAAACAATAGATCTTAAATTTACCATAACATTCAACATTTTCTTCATTGCTGCAACTCTTTGTGACTTTTTCATTTAACCAGGGCGATTTTTTTTATCGCCCTAGCCTTAAAATTCCAGCCATAAGGTCAAAGAATGAGAAAAAGGTTCCTATTCTTCTCAAAACGTGGAGTGGAATCATCAGACAGATAAGACGTTTCAAATGAGCTTTCACTCGCCAAAAATCGGAGCATAATCACAATTGACTCACAGCAGAGGAGATTCTAAGGGATCAGACATTACTTTTTGGGACTAAACCTTATCTACATGACTTGTAGTTCATTTTAAAGCCCATTTTTGTCTGATTCATAATATATACGTTTTACCGCGTTTAAAAGTCTTGAGTTTAATTTAGTTCCCAAATAAAGTTTTTTTTAAGGAATTCAAAATCCTTATCTTACAAAAAGTGGGCGATGGTCTAGCTTTGGCTAATTATGTCCTATGCAGTGTTTTTATGAAGTGACCAATAATAGGCCTTAGATTTGCCATAGCATTCAATATTTTCTTTATTGCTACAACTCTTTGTGACTTTTACATTTAACCAGGGCGATTTTCTTATCGCCCTATTCTTAAAATTCTAGCCATAAGGTCAAAGAATGAGAAAAAGGTTCCTATTCCTCTCAGAACGTGGAGTGCTATCATCAGACAGATGAGACGTTTCAAATGAGCTGTCACTCGCGACAAATCGAAGCACAATCACAATTGACTCACAGCAGAGGAGATTCTAAGGGGTCAGACACTACTTTTTGGGACTAAACCTTATCTGCTTGACTAGTAGCTCATTTTAAAAACCATTTTCCTCTGATTCATAATATATACGTCTTACCACGTTTAAAAGTCATGAATTCAGTTTAGTTCCCAAATGAAGTTTTTTTAAGAAATTCAAAATCCTTGTCTTACAAAAAAGCGTGCGATGGCCTTGCTTTGTCTTATTATGTCCTATACAGTGTTTTTATGAAGTGAAAAACAATAGGCCTAAGATTTACCATAACATTCAATATTTTCTTTATTGCTACAACTCTTTGTGACTTTTTCATTTAACCAGGGCGATTTTCTTATCGGCCTAGTCTTAAAATTCCAGCCATAAGGTCAAAGAATGAGAAAAAGGTTCCTATTTTTCTCAAAAATGTGGAGTGCTATCATCAGATAGATGAGACGTTTCAAATGAGCTGTCACTCGCCACAAATCGGAACAAAATCACAATTGATTCACAGTAGAGGAGATTCCAAGTGGTCAGACACTACTTTTTGAGACTAAACCTTATGTGCTTGACTAGTATCTTATTTTAAAGCCAATTTTTCTCTGATTCATAATATATACGTCTTACTGCGTTTAAAAGTCTTGAATTCAATTTAGCTCCAAAATAGAGTTTTTTTTAAGAAATTCAAAATCCTTATCTTACAAAAAAGCGGGCAATGGCCTTGCTTTGGCGTATTATGTCTTATACAGTGTTTTTATGAAGTGAAAAACAATAGACTTTAGATTTACCATAACATTCAATACTTTCTTTATTGCTACAACTCTTTGTGACTTTTTTCATTTAACCAAGGCGATTTTTTATCGCCCTAGTCTTAAAATTCCAGCCATAAGGTCAAAGAATGAGAAAAAGGTTCCTATTCTTCTCAAAACGTGGAGTGGAATCATCAGAAAGATAAGACGTTTCAAATGAGCTTTCACTCGCCAAAAATCGGAGCACAATTACAATTGACTCACAGCACAGGAGATTCCAAGGGGCCAGACGCTACTTTTTGGGAATAAACCTTATCTGCTTAACTAGTAGCTCATTTTGAAGCTTATTTTTCTCTGATTCATAATATATACATCTTACCACGTTTAAAAGTCTTGAATTCAATTTAGTTCCCAAATAAAGTTTTTCTAAGAAATTCAAAACCCTTGTCTTAGAAAAAAGCGGGCGATGGCCTTGCTTTGGCTTATTATGTCTTATATAGTGTTTTTATGAAATGAAAAACAATAGGCCTTAGATTTACCCTAAAATTAATATTTTCTTCATTGCTACAACTCATTGGGGCTTTTTCATTTAACCAAGGTAATTTTCTTATTACACTAGGCTTAAAATTCCAACCATAAGGTCAAAGAATGAGAAAAAAGGCTCCTATTCTTCTCAAAACGTGGAGTGCTATCATCAGACAGATGAGACGTTTCAAATGAGCTGTTTTCAAATGACGTTTCAATGACGTTTCAAATGACGTTTCAAGGCCATCGTTCGTTTTTTTGTAAGATAAGGATTTTGAATTTCTTAAAAAACTTTATTCGGGAACTAAATTGAATTCAAGACTTTTAAACCCGGTAAGACGTATATATTATGAATCAGAGAAAAATGGGCTTTGAATTGAGTAACTATTCAAGCAGATAAGGTTTAGTCCCAAAAAGTAGCGTCTGGCCCCTTGGAATCTCCTGTGCTGTGAGTCAATTGTAATTGTGCTCCGATTTTTGGCGAGTGAAAGCTCATTTGAAACGTCTTATCTGTCTGATGATAGCACTCCACGTTTTGAGAAGAATAGGAACCTTTTTCTCATTCTTTGACCTTATGGCTGGATTTTTAAGACTAGGGCGATAAGAAAATCGCCCTGGTTAAATGGAAAAGTCACAAAGGGTTGTAGCAATGAAAACAATATTGAATAATATGGTAAATCTAAGGCCTATTGTTTTTCACTTCATAAAAATACTGTATAGGACATAATAAGCCAATGCATGGCCATCGCCCTCTTTTTTGTAAGATAAGGATTTTGAGTTTCTTAGAAAAACTTTACTTAGGAACTAAATTGAATTCAAGACTTTTTGGCGCGGTAAGACGTATATATTGTGAAAAAGAGAAAAAAGGCATTTAAAATGAGCTACTAATCAAGCAGATACGACTTAGTCCCAAAGATTAGTGCCTGACCCCATAGAATTTTCGCTCCTACAAGCCAATTGCGATTGTGCTCTGATTTCTGATGAGTGACAGCTCATTTGAAACGTCTCATCTGTCTGATGATAGCACCCCACATTTTGAGAAGAATAGGAACTTTTTTCTCATTCTTTACCTTATGGCTGGAATTTTAAGACTAGGGCGATAAGAAAATCGCCCTGGTTAAATAAAAAAGTCACAAAGAGTTGTAGCAATGAAAAAAATATTGAATAATATGGTAAATATAAGGCCTATTGTTTTTCATTTCATAAAAACACTATATAGGACATAATAAGCCAAATCAAGGTTATCATCCGCTTTTTTGTAAGATAAGGATTTTGGACTTCTTAAAACACTTTATTAGGGAACTAAATTAAATTGAAGACTTTTAAACGCGGTAAGACGTATATATTATGAATCAGAGAAAAAGGGGCTTTAAAATGAGCTACTAGTCAAGCAGATAAGGTTTAGTCCCAAAGAGTAGTGTCTGACCCCTTAGAATCTCCTCTGCTGTGAGTCAATTGTGATTGTGCTCCGATTTGTGGCAAGTGACAGCTCATTTGAAACGTCTCATCTGTCTGATGATAGCACTCCACGATTTGAGAAGAATAGGAACCTTTTTCTCATTCTTTGACCTTATGGCTGGAATTTTAAGACTAGGGTGATAAGAAAATCACCCTGGTTAAATGAAAAAGTCACAAAGAGTTGTAGCAATTAAGAAAATATTGAATGTTATGGTAAATCTAAGGCCTATTGTTTTTCGCTTCATAAAAACACTGTATAAGACATAAAAAGCCAAAGCACGGCCATCGCCCGCTTTTTTATAAGATAAGGATTTTAAATTTATTAAAAAATAACTTTCTTTGTGAACTAAATTGAATTCAAGACTTTCAAACGCGGTAAGACGTATATATTATGAATCAGATAAAAATGGGCTTTAAAATGAGCTACCAGTCAAGCAGATAAGGTTTAGTCCCAAAAAGTAGTGTCTGACCCCTTAGAATTTCCTCTGCTCTGAAGTAATGGTGGTAAAGTTTTTAAATAGTCCCTTAGGTTAAAGGAGATAAAATTTGGCAACACTGTATTCAATTTGAAAGATTGGGCGATAAGCGAGGGATCTTTTCTTCAAAATTTGGTAACACTGAACATAGGGCGATGGCCAGGGCGCTGGGCGATGGGCTATTACTTCAGGCTGGTACTGGTTTTCTATTTACGAAAAATTAAGCAAGAAAAACGTGTTTTAATCTTAACAAAGCAGTGAATGAAAAACAACAAAATAAACACTTAAATAATAATAAACAAAACTATCCGAATATTTCGGCCCCACGTCCGGGAGCTTTTCTCAACGAAAAAAGAGAGAAAAAAATGTTCTTAAAAAAAAAAAACATACATCGAAATACAACAAAACTAAACACACGAAGAGAGAGAAAACACAATAGAAAAGAAAAGAAACATCATTAAATAAGTAGGAATCAAACTCTTGATTGAGAGTTCAGAGGAGACACTTCTCCTGTGATTTATTTATAATCTAGATTCCTGTAATTTCGCAACCTAACCTGTGTACAAAAACGTGATTAATTCACGTTTTTGATAAGACTTCTCTTGTGAATTATTTATAATCTGGATACCAGCAATTTTGCAACCTAACCTGTGAACAAAACGTGAATAATTCCTGTCTTGGATAAGACTTGTGGATACTTTGACTTAAGGTGGCCCATTAATCTATTTAACTTTGTTAAAATAGTGAATATTTAAATTTTTGGCAACTGATTAGTAAACACTAAACCAGATTACTGGTACTTTTCTCGTTACTGTTGATTAATTTGAACCTATTGAGAAACAATTTCAAATTAGTGTTCGAATTTGTGAGTTTGAATAGCTCAAATGTTTGGAAAAAAGGAGCCTCCAAAACAACCTCCTCATAGGGATATGAGTAAGTAACCATTTCAACCATCTTCAAAAGCCCTTGCTAGAACCCCCCCCCCCCCTACAGCTGCGAGTGTACCAGCGACCTCTCTGAAGAGTATTCATACCCTAAACATGGATACCACCCAATGTCCATCCCCCTCAACAACTGATACTGAAAAAGATGAAGAAGGCTAGTAAACTCGGCTAAGCGTAGAAGACAGAGAACAAAAAGTCCACCATATTCAGCAATAATACATCAAACCGATACCACGAACAACTCTTCAAGAAATCCAGCCGATTCCCCGGTAATTATTCAACTAGTTCCCCAATCGGATAATTGCTTGTTTACCAACCGTGATCTACCAAAGTTGCGAGTTTCCCTTTTCAAGACCATTCGTTGATCAATATAAACAGATCAGGATCCCTAGATATCCTTTTGAACGATCCCACATCAGTGAAAAAGGTAATGGAGCTAAAAAGTGTTGAAAATGTTGTTGTCACAGCCCACCTGTGGTCCCCAAGCCCGATAAAAACAAAGATAGTGCTCTACAATATCCCTAAATCGTTTCTAAACTCGGACCTGATGGAAGCATTGATGAATGAAAAAGGTGAATGCATTCCGGTCTCTAGTGTTCATACCCTTGGTCGCGAAACCACTGAAACCTCAAACTTTAAAACTGTGTTGTTTGAACTTCAAGGACAATCTAAATATTGACAAAGTGTTCCTCCTTGGCCAACAAACATCTTTCAAGCCTTTCACAAAAATGCCATTAAAATGTACTGAATTTCTAAGGCTTGGGCACTCAGATAAATACTGTAAAGAGGATTCCAACATCTGTAAGATTTGCCTTGGTAAGGACCATAATGAGTCAAACTGTCAATTTGACCCAATATGTACTAATTGTAAGGGCAAACACCAGTCCCTAGATAAAGGAAACTGTCCCAAATATAAACAAAGGGCAGAGATACTAAGAATAGCGAAAGAGCAATAACTTCCAATCCCTTTTGTAGCAATGCAAGTCCCAAGGACACCAAGAGTCCCCCGTCCCCCAACAGGCCTCAGGCAACCAACAGCCCCTGAACCACCAACAGGCCCCAGGCAACCAGCAGCCCCCAGGATACCAAGAGTTCCCAATGCTTCCCCTATTGTTGAAAGTTTTCAGAATAATCTCATCCGAGAAAAAACTAATCCATGGTTCCCCTTGATAGCAAGTGCCCCCAAAAAAACCCTGAAGAACCCCCTTTCGGAAAATCCTACGCAAGGAAAGACATGAAGACCGACAAAGCTACCTGGAATTACTCCCCACAGATTTCACACAGTTTCTCCAAATACTTTGGAAGATGAAACAAATGTGTACTTTAAATTAAGCGGCTTTACAATTACCTCTGTGCTCATCTCCCAATTAGAGTTACCCAAACAGTTAAAATACAATATTCTGCAGAATTTGGCACAAACCCACTTCGGTGAGACCATAGTTTCCGAAGTAGAAATTAAAATTAAGAGTGTTTTAAGCCAACATAGGCTGATTGAGTCACAATCAGAACGCCTGACGACTATTTAATGTGTGACTTTTCGTTTTTAACTAATTTATCCCTTTCTAATAACATTGCTTTTAATTATCCCGATATAGATGATAATCAGCATGCCAACCCTATAAGCAGCCTCCCTGGTACCTTAACAAATGCTAGGTGTAAATACCTTGATATTTTCGATTTTGCTACTAATGTGAAGCCAAAACTAGTAAATAATAATTCCCGTAATGTTCTTTATTTCAACATCAGAAGCATCCGGGATAAGTGGCTTAAGTTTAAAGATTTAATTTCAATTAATGGTGTCTGCCCTTTCGATGTAATAGGATTAACAGAGACATGGCTTTCCGATAATGATGACACTAGTGATTTTTTACTCCCTGGTTACCAAATAATCCATATGCCCAGGAGATTGACAAAGTGTTCTGCTGGTATCTCAATTTACATCCGTTCGAATGTAAATTTTACCAGGCTATCAGAGTGCGAATCTATTTTCTCTACACAACTAAATCTCAGATGTATTTATTCAATAATTGTAAACATAGTTATCGGCCATAATTCCTATATACTCTCCTTATTTTATAAACCTCCTCCATTTTCGACCTCATGTTTTTGTAATCTGTTTGATGATTTTTCTAATTTTATTAACCTACCCCATAAAAAAGCAATAGTTCTTGGGGACTTTAATTGCAACCTACTCAATGTTGGTAAAAATATTGAATCTGACACTTTTTTTGAATCGGTAACCGCGAGTGGTCTTCTACCCACAATTTTTTTCCCCAGTAGAGTCGACCCTGTGAGATCAACTTCAACATTAATTGACAACATTTTTGTATCCACTTCCCTGGGAAATAACCTGTCCTCAAGTATAGTATTTTCGGATCTGTCAGACCATTTTCCTATTTACTTGTCTCTACCTTCGCAACCACTACCTCTACGGTCTAGAATTAATATCCCAACACCTACTCGAAATTACAGTTCTGCAAATATAAACCATTTTATCGATTGCCTAAGAACCACTGACTGGTCCGATGTCTTAAATTGTCAAGAGGTGAATTCTGCCACAAATGGTTTTGCGCAAAGGCTAAGTGAGATTATCCATTCAACTTTTCCTATTCGTAAACCTAACCGGAAAAATATCCCTATTTGCCCCTGGATGTCACATAGCCTCATTGTCTCCTCATATCGTAAAAACAAATTATATAAGTTATTCTGTAATCTAATGGGGGGGGGGGTTTAATGAAAAGTTTCCAATGGGTGTTTTCAATAAAACATTCTAATGGGGGGGTTTTAACTGAAAAGTTATTTATTCTTATATTTTTTGGTGTTTCCTCATATGAGGAAATTCATTAAATTCTTAGTTGACAGTTCGCGAGTGGCTTACCTGAGTGGAGACGGAACTTCGTGTGGGGGGAGCTTAAATTAACAGTTAAAATAGGGGGCTTATATTAACGGCCATACTGAGCCGAAATCAGATTGAAAAGCTTCAGGTTCCCTTGAGAGCGAGTGGAACCACAAGGACTATCTACTTTAAGAAATACTAACATAGAGAGAATAAAATAAGAAAGTAATGTATTTATTTTTACTCACATAATCGTCACAGAGCTTGGTGGTAATATCAAAGACATATTGAAGTACAAGACACTAATACAAAATTGTCATCTAGGGTAATACAACGCAAAAGTTAATTCACTGATAATAATTTTTCTCAAAAGTTTATTCTAAATAGACTGCAAAATAAACTCACATAAGACAATTCACAAGAAATTCATAGTTGTCTCTCCAGGCTAGACTGGCGCAAAATTGCTAAGTCCTAACTATCTACTCTTCCCAATTTTGCCAGAGGTTACATTCGGGCGTTACTAACAAGTATATTTTACAGTTTCTATTGGTTCAACCATTTGTCCTATATGACTATTGGATGGGTATACACCAATGGGCTACTTGGGTTTAATTAAAGTTTATGACTTTTAAGATATCACTTTGGAATTTTTCTAACAAAACAAAGTTTTACATTGTAACTTTAATTACAATTTATAACTTTTAAGATATCACTTTGGAATTCTTCATAGCAAAACAAAGTTTTACACTGTAGCTTTTTGCTAGCAGGGTGTCACTTAGTTTCCAGAAGACTTGTAATTTATTTCTGTGAAAGTTGGTAAAGGATAATACGATTTAATTACGTTGAGATACATAGTTCTAAACTTAGTTTCCAGAACAATGCAATTAGATTATACAAAGATATTTTGCATCTCGAGTGACCATTTTTTTGTATAATAAATTTTACCCTCTTGATAGTTTGGTATTTCGAGCTCTTAAGATTTAAATTACATTGTTAGTCGCCTGTCATATAAGATTTGGTCAAACTGATATTTATTGCATACATTGGCGACACAAAGGCCGCTTTATTTATTAGATTTTCTGTGAGAAAGATTATTACAATGTATGTTTAAATTAGATACATTTGTTTCACTATGTTAAATTGAACGCTTGAGTCTTGCTCGATCTGTAGGTTACTTGAATTTTTCAGGTTCATATTTTGGATTCATATTTTGGGTGGTTTTATTTTTACTTGGGTAACTTTAATTGGAAGATTTTGAGGTTTTTGAAAATTGATCCCATTACATATCATCCTTCCAATTCTTAACGATGTTCTCATCGTTTGTGTTATGCTACTCTCTCTACACTTTCAAATTTTGATTTTTCTTTAAAAGAATTTATCTTAGTATTCATTACTTGAATTAGCTCTGCTTTTGTAAAATTTATATCTTTTTTTTTCATAACCCCGATCGCTCTATTAGACTGTATATATAACAACACTACTTTAAAGTCCATCACCTACTCACTCTATTTGGCGAAGGGGCCAAAGATTTTCTATTGACTAACACATTAGGTTATATGATTGTATAATAATTATTATTTCCTCCACCTAATACTAGGATTACCTTCACCTGATATGCTAATAATTGTACATGGTTTTATTCATCAAGTTCTGCTTTTACAATTATTTTACTACTTGACGTGGTACCTGTTTGCTACTTCTAAGACTAGTTTATACTTCCACCTGACGCTACATTGGCACGATAAGTATCTGACTTCAAAACCACCTAACTACACCTAAATTTTTAACACACTGACATGTATGAATTAAAATAATTTGCAAGAAAAAAAAATTTGACACATTAATAGGTTTAAATTTAATGTCTGATTGCAACACTGAGCTTATATAATTTACACTTATTTTCATTTGTTTTATTAAAAATTTCTCAATATTCACTAAAGTTACAAGTTAGATACATAAGATTTCACACTTACTTCATCATTCTACGTGTCTATAATACTCACATACGTTATCACTCTTACTTTAGGCTTCCATTCAACTAATTACTGGGTTGGCTAATTGTTTATGGTTTGCCTTCTTGGTGTTTCATTTTTTGGCACTTGTTCCTTGGGATAAGTATTTACGTTGTCCACAAGTATGACTATATGCACAAAATTGTCCGTGCGTAGTTTGTTACGTCATATACGAGGGGTTGATGTTGTAGATTTGTTGAATTGTATCCTGAGTACATAACCCATTGAAATAATTACATGAAATGGGTATCTTGATCGCTGGACTGGGTAGCTCTTCTTGGGCATTTCTATTCTCGGGAAAATCTAATACTCGTACACTCTGTGTTTCCCGTAAATTGTTCACGTTTTAGTCCTTCTTTTATTTGGACCATGGGCTGTGTTACAACATTTAACGATAACTATGGCAAGATCAAAACTTGATCTTAGGGCCTTGGCTCGACGCATTGTCTTTGATTCCTGGTTAAATGATACACAACCCTGGTTATATGATATACAATCATTGAGGGTTTAATCATGGGGATCATGGCTAAGATAAATTGGTTTAATTTCTTCTCTGACACTTTACTTTGGGGAAAATTTTGCACTTACAGTTCATATTTCCCGCAAAATTGATTATGTTTGGTTCTTCTTTTCATGGTGGATGGTTTGATTTCGTGACATCTAATAATTAATATTGGATATGGTTCCAACTTAAGCTTCGGATCTTGTTCAATATATTGTTTCTGATTTTGGGCTTAAGATGTATAATCTTTGAGAGATTTACTCCAGGGTTATTCTTGGTTTGTCGATATTGTTTGGAATCGTGTTACCTGGTACTAGGCTTGGGTGACTTGGATTATCATCAAGATATTGTCTTCAGGGGTTTCCTTGGTGAGTACTTGTCGGTGGTTGACGAATGATGAAAGTAGATGCTACTGGGTTGTATCCGTGTTGCCTGCTGGTACACCAATAATTAATTTGCACTGTTTACTCTGTTTCCTGGAATATAAATATCTGGGCAGAATCATATGCTCTTTATAGGCCTAATTACACAGGTTAAAACACATACAGCAATAATACACGATTTATACAACATTATACGGGGACTACTGTTTTAAATAATAGTCGTGATTAGTCGTACTAGTAATATCAATTTTTATATGGATACGGTTAAATTCAAAGACAAAACAATTAAGAGCAATCTTCATGCTTTTACATTCATATTGCAGCAATCACTGAGTTACTATGAGATAAGCTAGGTAGAACTCAGAAAAATAACTGTGTCTACGAAAAATAACACTATATAGCTTTTTCAAAATTTGGTGATTATATGTATACATGTATATATGTGCATTTGGCACATGTTCAATATTCAATACATTTTTAAATGTTATTCGACACTCATCTACTTTAGCATTTAATTTTCTATTATAAGACTACATGCGAGGTAGGTTACGTGGTTTTTATGAGAGGTCTCGATTTACTATAAATTTTCAAATCTTTACTGTTTATGCGCGTCCATGCCGCTTAAGAAATAAATTCCTGCAGCTGCATGGGTTTGCACAAAAAATAAGTGGAAATTTGGGACTGGACATGGCACGAATGAGGACCTCTCCTCCCATTCGTTCGATCATGTCCTCCCTTACTTTTTTCTTAAGGATTATCAGGGAGTTCTGGGTTTAGGCTTTGCATCTCGCTTGGCTCAATACAATCCTCCTTCGGGTTTTGTCTCCGTGGTCTCATAATTTTTCCATAGCTTGAATCAACAAAATCCTAGTGGTTAGGGGAATCAATGAGCTTCAGTCTCGTGAAAGACTAAATATTCCTTTAGAAGGATCTGAAGACGCTCCACATCGGTTCCAGGCATGTGATAATCTTCGGTTTCCTTGTGAATAAGAGAATTCATATTTCTCATGCATTATGACTATTTTGGGGGTAGTTCCCATGCTTAGGTATGATTTCCTGCTTTATGACGTCTTGGGCCACTACATGAACAATGAAAATTATGAAGGCATCCGTTAATTGCACCTTCCTGTCTAATTCTAAAATTAATATGTGTTAATTTATCTTGCAATGTAATCTATTCCTAATTCTTTTGATTTTTTTCTTTAGGGTTTTGAATATAGATTGTATTATTACGCGAACAGCTAACATCGTTAGCTACATGGCTTCTACCTATATTGAAGGACTAATCCTTTCTCGCATTGTATTTTATTCCCAATTTTCCTGTTACGGATCGATATTTCGGTTTGTTTGCCAATCGTATTCCGAAACTATACGATTTTTCGTCATATTTTCTTAAACCGTATTTGACGTTCCATTTATTCGCGAAGACTTCTTCCCCTGATTTACTCACAATGAGAATTGCCTCTGAGTATATGACATTTTCTTTTGCGTGCTTTACGCATATGAACTCTGTATGGATAATTGCTTTGGCCATTGTTCTGAAATGAAAGGTAGTTTCTATTGATCTTTGTCTAGTTAAAATTTTTTTTTTCAAGATTAGTTATGATCATGGTACACTCTAGGTCGAGGTCAAACTACTTTTCCACCGGCATTTCCTCAATACATCGGGTACTCATTCATTCGACCGTAATTCGAGTCATCTAAAGCTCCATATTAACCAATAATGAATGTATACTCTGAATGGAAAACAAGGTAACTTCAGGTCGAAGTTAAGCTACTTTTTCACCGGTGCCACCTTGCACCTAGCTATTTGTGTAGTCGAACATAATTCATTTCTCTAAAGTCATATACTCTAGTTTAACGACTTCGCGCTCGATTTATAGGCTTAAAAGTATAGAGACTTTCGAGAAACTACCTTTTTTTGTCAATATGTTAATAGTGTATTTAGATCTCGTGACATTCATTCTAACTCATAGTTATATAAATATTAATACAATACTAGTTTATAATGCACTTGTTAAATTGTGATAATAATCGATTTGCATAGTTATAATACTTCAGGTAATATTAGAAGGTTCTTTTATCATTCATTTTAACGAGGTTATTTATATATACAGTTTCTTCCACTGATATTGGGTTTTAATTTCAATATGGGTGCATCATCCGGCAGTGCCGCCTTTGAACTTGGAAATGTAAGCATATCAAGAAGTCGATAGTTTTCCCATGACGAGACATTTGAGCTGAGAAATTGGAGTTCAAATACTATATCATTTTTACCGCTTTCAGGTATATTTAGGTACATTAAATATACTAATAATTGGTTTGGGAGATGCAGGCCTTCCAATGTGGCAGTTATGTCATTTCTTCGCATATTTTGTCGAATGACTTTCCGGCACAACTGAGATAAAGACAATGGGTCATTTATTATTTTCACATGGAAAAACTTAAGTTTACGTGTGATTGGCAACAGCATAGTTGCTCACGCACGATCACGTCTAACCCCGGGAATATTTTTCTTCCAAAATTTTCGTCTTCTTGGAAGAAATTCAAGGTTATTTTCTTTATGTCTTTATAGTCGTTTGGGGTAACTTGAAAAATTGCGTAACCTGTCGAAGGGTTTATTGGGTTAAGATACGTGTTATTTACACAGTTGACGTATAAGGCCTTAAGGAAGCTTTCACCTTTTAACATGTGTCCTAAGTCTATTAGTATGGAGAGAAATTTTATAGGCCAAATTGTAGTTATGTAATTATCGTCTTGATCGTACCAAATATTGTCGACGATATAATCAGACAATAAGCTATATTTTGTTTCTGGGACACTTTGTATTTAAATTCGGAAAGCCAAGTTGGCACTTTGTCTGGTGTGTTCGAGTGTTCTTGTCATTGCACCCGTACTAAAGTTATAATGAACTAAGCTTGCCGTTAATCTTAGGATCACTCTTAGTTCTAAGATCGTCCTTCGAGATTTCAGAAGATAATATAGTTATGGGCAGTCGAGATTTTCTACCGTTCTGATAAGCTCCTCTTCTTTTATCAAATTATCAACGTGTCCCCATTCTCTTAATGAATCATTAATGTTGTCTACACTATGTCTTCTCTTAAGATTCCATGAGATTATATTTTCTGGTCTACGATTATTTAATTGTTGATGGCTTGGGTATCTGATCATGGTTATTTTTTTTTTCTTTAATTTAATCCACTAGATTTTGGTTTGATATAAGCAACATACTGTATGGTTGCTTGTTTCGGCGTTTCCCTTAACCAGTGGTTGAATGTTAGTCACGTACCGCATCTGCAAATGTGTTCTTATATAAAGTTTATCAGTAATTATGAAATAAATGATTACTTGATAGTAATATGTTTTCAAATGGTGTAGTAGTTTAAGGTATAATAATGATTATGAAATAATTAAGTTAGTTACATAGTTGGCTACTCGGTACGTTGCTTATCGCTTTTAATGTGATGATTGTTAGTAACATGTAGCTGTTTGCATGGCCTTTCTAATTTATGGTATTTAATCGTCATTGGTATCCTTGGGTTCCTTTTCCTTTTTGAGTTGATCTTTGTAAGAAATACTTTGGCACGGTGCCCGAACACAAAAATTAAACCACTCGTGTCCCAGAACCTTGCCAACGTATTCCCCAAGTATCGGACTTCATGTCCATTTTTATTCCATATTCTTGTATGGTCACTTGTGTTATCACATTTTCTTTTAAGGATGGAGGTGAGGTAGGGTAATTCTTGCGGAACACCTTTTATAGAGGGATTAGTTGATTTTCTCATGAGAGTTCAATAGCCAAGTCTCATGACCAATGGAATAAAACGCACCTCAGGCCACAACAGTTGGCTAGCGAGTCTCCATGTTTTAAGGTCACGTTATTTTAATATAATTTATAGCGCTTTGTTATTCATCGTTCACTTCCTAGTTGGGTAGTAGCTTCTCATAGGTAGCCTGAGACCAATCAGGAGGCAGAGGGATGGTATACCCGTCCTTCGCCTGATTGCTCAAGGCTTCCCACGACTGAGGGTCCATTTGTTTAGGAAGCTTGGCGAACAAGTAGTCGTACTGCTTGCCAAACAACGTCCCGCTGTGCAAACAAGTCTTTTATCCACGTAAATTTTTCTCAAAAGAGGGTGAAAGTCAACTGATTGCATGGTGGGACAATATACACCATGCCCATTCTTGGCTCTAACCTCCTATGCTTGAAGGTTGATCCGTTTTCACTATTGTATATCCTATGGATATTTGAGTTATTTTTCCTATACCATTTCCAAAGTATTTCATGAGATTGTTCGCTGACTATTACTTTATCTTGCTTTTATGAATTAGAATTGCCATGTATACTGAGCTTTTATTAATTGTTGATAGAGAAAAAAAAATTTCGTTGTTACCATCCGAAGCGTTAAAGGTATTACTACTGATTTTTAGCTAAAAGTACCTTTTACATGGTTTAAGTGGGCTTTTGAGCTTAAGTAGTTAAGTAAAGGGTTGTATTATATTATTTGTTAGCATATTTCAATTAATGCGATATCTGTCGATCGGTTTTAGGGAACTCTAAAGTTTTCTATTAGAATTTAATGTGGCATTCGATTTCTATACTTGTTGAATCCTTATTTACAACAAAATTGTTTTTCTTAAGTAATCTATAGTTAACGAGGCAAATTTTTTTTTCTGAATAATCTTTTTAAAGCATTCATAGTTTCAACAAATTTCATTAAGGCCCTTTTTTTGAAAATATAGACTTATTTTTTAAGGCTTTCAAAAATTCAGCTATTAAACTGTAATGCATTTTCATTTATCTTTATATTTCATTTAGCCGTGACGCGACTAAAGTATCTATTCTTTTATTTTCTTCAGCTTTGTATATCCTTTATTAATGGGAGTTAAGTGAGTTGAAGTGTAACTCATTTACTTTTAACATTTACTTTTAATCCTTCTCCCGTGGTGGAGTTATCGCCACGTGACAGAGATACTTATTATCAATTGTGGTATTACCTAAAGGTTTTGTAATTTGTCTTAAGGCATATAAGTTTAATTCTTTTGTATTTCCTAAATTAAAATTAAGATATATTTTACGTTTGATGCAATGAAGGCGCCGCCCTAAGGTGCCGCACGACTAGGGGGGGGAGCGCATAAATTTGATGAGAATACACCTATAGTATCTGTAATTCTTTTTCTTTGATATTTATCGCGATAATCTTTACTATGTTATCCTTCTGTAGGAGCTTGATTTAAGGAGAAAGTTTGAAAATTTAGTTTTATTCTATCTTTTGATTTAGGGTCTTTGAAACATGTTTCTGAACAAAGGGCAAAAATACTTTACAGATGTTGAAATCTATTCACTTGCTCTCCTTTATGGCTTTAACTTTCGCTTGATTACATTAGAAATTACCCTTGAGTTATTCATACTTCGTATAAATATTCGTTTTTATTTTATTAATTTCAGTTAAGCACATTTGCTCATTAGTGAATGCGTATGAATGCGTATTTTTTTGAACTCTTGAATACCGTGCTTTCGCAAAGCACTGACTTTTGTGAATAACATGTGGTTTACTATGCTATATTTCTTATTAGGGGGATTAAAGATTCTCTGGGACCTGATGTCGTGACTGGTTTATAAGGTTAGTAAAAATTATTAAATACTGTTTTGTTATAGGTGCATTTGTGACTTGCGATAATTTTTTCAAGAATTTTCTTCTTTTTACCTTAATTGGTTAATTGTTGCATTAATTGGTCTGTGAATAATTTTGGTTATCGGTCCGAACTTTGGCAGAATTATATTAGTCTTACTTTCTTTCACTTTTGCAAAAGAATGCTATCTTTTGCAATTTCTCGAGAGTTAGGCTCAAACTTGTTTTAATCTATGGGTAACTACAGCGCTGCTTGTTTTCAAAGGCTTTCGTTATTTTTTCTTTAAGGCCTATTTCTGAAAAAAAATATATCTGCTATTGTCAAATAGACATTAACCTAACTGCACATTGCCACTTTTTTTTCTTTGAATATTGTGGTCATTTTCTTTCTCCGCAATTACGATATTTGAGGAGTTAAATAATTGGTTTTATGCTTTTAGTAAAGTGCGTATTTTATATATGCATATAGCATATAACTGATCCCTGGATTGTAGGCAAATGGTCTTAATTGAGGCGAATCTTGTATCTGACTTATAGGCTTGTAATTACCCTGAAAATTAGGTAACCTTCTGGCCTAGAAAGTTTTTTTTGTGTATTCATATCTTTTAGGGTGGCTCCTTGTTATTTTAGTTGCGCGGTTTTCTTTTTCATCGCTACCATTCATTTTAAGGTGATTTTAGCTAAGATTATTGATACAATAGCAAACATTTTTTTTTCCGTTTATTTTGCCCTCTGCTTAGCGGTTGTATCCGTTCCGTTGTTTTTGCTAGTGATGATACAATTACTGGTTTAATTAGCTTAAGCGTTGGTTGCAAATATAGTTTACGGTACCACGATTCTTGACATCAAAATACTTCCTCGAAAGAGGGCCATCGAGGGTTGAAAAAATTAATTAATATCTGTCCTTTTTTTTCTTTATTTTTGTTTTATTAGCGATTCACAGGTACGATATTTTAGAATTTTGTTAACTAATTTTACGTTTTTTTTTTTATTTAAGGATGGTTTACATTGTCTGTCGAGACTGTTTAATTTTCACGAATGATACGTTATTAACTACTATATTACAGGGATCATTTATCGAAATAATTTTATTTATGGTTTTGTCACACTTGGCTTAAAGATATGTTAATTGGCATTCAACTATGCCACCAAGGAAATTCAACTAAACAAATTGGTCAATAGGTTAGACCATAAAAGTTTCCTTTTTAGGTTTTCTTATGTTTTTTGTGTTTGAGAGGCCTATTTTTATGACTTAAGAATTACGCTGCTCTCGGGGTTTTGTTTGTATCTGCGGATACGTCTCCTATTAAGGATTATATCGCATTTCTATAGGTCAAAATTTATGAACCAAGACCGGCATTTTAAATTCTCCAAATTTAGCTTATTTTTACCTTTTTACTAAAATTTTGTTTTGCATTAATTCTTTAGCAATTAATTTCCTTTGTTCATTTAGGTTTCGGAACGGAATTGTATATTATTTTATTTATTTTGGCTCATAACACACCAATCTGTAATCAATATATGATCCAAGATTTGGTTAAGGATATATTAAAATTACTAACTTTTGAGATCAAACTATATTTTTGGGCAAAAGGACTATTAATCACAGGTATGTAATCAGCTCAGGGTTCACAACGGTACACGGGTCAATTATATTTTTTTGTTAATAAAAGGATGTGAAGTAAAAGTAGCTTAACTCAAGGACATTATGCTTAGGTGATTTGACTATATTAAGATAAATTTTAGTGGTTTCAATTACGTTTGGAATTATGGGTGTTAATTTATTTTCGTATCAACATTATACATAGAGTTACTTGGATTGCCTAAATACTTTTTAACATTAATCGAAGTGGTATTTGTTTAGTAAAAATTGTGAAAAGTGAATTTATTTTTTTTGTGATTTGCAGGGTTTCCTTACCTAATTGAATTTATTCATAGCCTGAAAAGGACCTTTTCTTTTTTTTTTGTTGATAAAGGGTTTTTTTTGATAACCCAATCTTCATACCACCACACCTCTCATATGCGGGTCATATCTCATATGCGGTTTATCGCTAAACATTATATTCTATAAAATGTAACCACTTTACTGTATAAAAAAAATTTTCTTTAACGAGAAATGGATTTTTACCTCTCTTTTTTAAGTTCAATTAATTCCCATGTTAGATATTCCTTAGTTTCCTGTATCTTCTGGTAATGGTTGTGTTTTGGGTGTTCCTTGCGGTGCAGAAACTTCTGAGGAATGTTGGCCCGTAGTAACATTCTCTTGGGCGTCGGGGTACTGGGTCCTCACAATCACATTATTATCCGTTAGAGGATCCTGTTGATTAGTTTCCACTTGGGGTTTTATGTGGTGATGACGAGCTTGATTTGGAATTCCAAAATATGCGGGTTGGGATGGTCCTTCGTTGTGACTGTTAGTAAGAAGATTTTCCAAATGGGGACTGAGGGGTAGGTCAATTTTAACAGTAAAATATGTCGCAACCATCTTTTCTAAGTTTGAGCAGAAATCTCTTTGTTTTTGTAGTTCTTCGGTAATTTTGGCATGGTTCTCGTTCAGCTGTTTCTCCAAGCTATCCTGTTGTAGTTTAATTATTTCTTTCTGTGCTTTTAATTGGTCGTATTTATGTTGTAAGTCTAAGATCTTTGCTCGTTGGGGCGCCAGGAATTCTTGTATTGCCATTGTCGCGGACAGAACAGTACTGTTTCTATAATCTTGTATTTTTTACCAATTTCCTGCATTTTATCATATAATACTTGTAATTTTAGGATCTGGTCGGGATAATTATATCCCTCAACAAGCGTGGCGTCGCTTATTGATTCCATTTCATTCTGGATTTTGGCGGTCTGTTCTTTAACTTCCAGAAACTGGGTTTCAATCAACTTATCCATTTGTTTAGTTACTAAGATCTCGTTTATTCTTTTGTTCATTCTTTCTTGGGAGGCCTTCACTTCAATAAGGGATTTAAGTGTGGCTTCCATCATATTCTCAATTTTCAATCTTTCTGTTACCAATTGTGCCGAGTCATCTAGAAGTTTTGATCGTATTTGAAATAGTTGATCCATATTTGTTCTGTTTGTAACGGGGTGGCTCTAGGTACTTTTTTTGGATGAGGGGTTGAACAATTCTTGTTCTTCTTCTATCTTCGGGGTTCTTTATCAAGCCGGGATTTAGTTTATCTGGAAAAATTGACTATTAACTTCTTTCGACCTTTCATGGGTAGCTTTCATTGTAATGTCTTACTCATACACCCTTGTTCTAAGTTTTTTTTTTCTCACACTGCTCATTTCAATTTAATATTACTTTATAAGTTTTTTGGGGTACTTGATTCCTAGAAATATATTCATTTATCTGGTTTTTTACTTATTCCGCTAGACTTCGTAGTGACGTCTTGTTTATTTTCTGGAATTTTATTCCTTTTTTATTTTCCCGTAGAGATTAGGTCAAACTTATTGCACTGTTTCAAAAGGAATTTCTGGCCTTTGATCTTCGCCTGTTTTGCATGTGCTGTAGCCGAAGTAGGTTTTTGTTCTTCTGCGTCTTGGGGCTCATCGTCGGATTCAGTAGAACTAGTCCCTGAGGATTCATCATTAGGGCTTTCTGGGGCGGTCCTTTGAGATTTTGGAGTATCGCTTGACCTTGCTTCATATATCTCCTCTCCTCTGGAAGTGGAGGATTTATTTTCCTTTTTGTCGTGCTGAAGTCCTGCTTCGGGGGAGTTTAGAGAGTCTCGTGAACTCTGGGAGGAGTCGAGTACTCGTGGAGAGTGTCTCCATTGCTTGAAAGCCATATCTTCTGGGGGTTTGGGGATATTTCTTAGCATGGTCTGTTTCCAGGAGTGTGATTCCTTGGGTTATACTTTGGATACCGTTATGTGATGGGATTGTCCCGGATTTTCATTTTCAGGAGGTTCCTGGGTCCAAGGCAAGGTGCTTTGCCTTGTTTTTTATCGGATAATTTATAATGTCCATGGCTTCTCTCAAACTTTTTGTATTTCCTGTATTTGTATCCCTGGGTGGAGTCTTCCCTATTTTTGCACCCGGTGTTTCCACAGCTCTGTTTAAGTCCTCCTGTAGCGATAGGGGTCTTTCTATCGGGGTTGCTGGGGATACCATATCATCAGGAAATCCTTTGGGGGGACATGGGGTTGAAATTCTATCGGGAAAAAATTGGATCTTTGGCGACAGCGTTTAATCTAATTCTCCCGAACCTTTTGAAGATGAACTCTTTGGGCTCTTTGGTGTTCTTATTGGTACAGGTATTAAGGATTTTCTTTTAGGGATGACTAGGTTTTTCATGGCCAAAAATTTCTCGAAATCTTCCTCTTCGCTATGGTTCTCAAAGTAGTTTTGTTTGAAATTAAAGGGTTTTAAGTCGGCCAGTCTTGACCGGGGAAAATCATTTTCCGCGTTTGATGAATCTGAGGATGAAGGTTTGGGTGCCCACGTAACTGGGTATTTGGCTTCTTTTATATGGCTAACATGTGCCTTGTATGTTCTTCCGTTGTCTGGATTTGTCATTTTAAAAGTAAAATCATTGTCGTATTTTTTGATTATTCTGTAGGGTCCCGAGTATTTATTGGAAAGTTTTTGCCTTCTAACTTTGCCTCCTTTTGTAGATACACACGATCTCCCACTTTAAAAGCTATATTCCCTGTTATTTTAGACTTATTTCTCAACTCTTGATTCGTCTTACAATTTTCTAACTCTTGTCTAACTGTTTTTTAGGTTTTTCTCATCCTATTTAAAAAATCTTGTTTATAGTCCTTGGTATTATTGTAATATTCTCTGGACTCTATAATTTCTTGATAAGGTATTTTAAAATCGCGTCCGAATAAAAGAAAAAATGGACTTTCTTTAGTCATTTCTGAATAAGCGGTATTAATTACATTGGTTAAGTAAGGTAGATACAGATCCCAATCGTTTCGATTATCTTTTGCATAGATACTCAAAATATTGGAAAATATTTTGTGCCTATTTTCAATTTTTCCATTAGCTTGGGGATGGTAGGGGGAGGTTAATAATTTTTCTATTTTTAGGAAACTCATTAAATCTTTTTTTACTTTAGAAACGAAGTTAGTTCAGTTATCACTAATAACCTGGTGAGGAACACCGCATTTTAAAAATATTTTTGCTAACGCCTTACTTGTGGCATATGCGCCTTGATTTTTCAATGCCTTGGCAAAAGTGAAGCCGGTAAAATGGTCTATTACTGAGAGAACGCAAGTATGACCTCTATTAGAAACAGGTAATCCTCCACTCGTACCATATAAATCAAATGAAACGATATCGAAAGGGAATCTTGCTACCGGCACTCTTCCTATCGGGGGATTAGGGTACTTTGGGGATTTTTCCTTAAATTACACGCCTCACAAGTACTTATAAAATCCTTAAGTTTTGATAGCGCTGATGGTATATAAAAATATTGTTTTAACTTGTGAAATGTTTTGGTTATTCCTAAGTGCCCACCTATGTCAGAATTGAAATATTCAAAGGCAGATATTATTAAGCTTTGAGGTAGTACTGGGACTATTAGAGTTTGATTTCTATTTGTTTCGCCTGTTACTATTCTGCAAAGGATTTCCTCGTCTAAGTCATAATAAAAATTGTCTAGTTCCCTTCTCAGGGCTTTGAACTTATCAGGGAGATTATCAGAATTCACAAAATAATTAATGAGAGTCAAACACATTTCGTCCTTAACTTGGTTTCTTTTAATGTTAGCTAGGGACAAGGGGCTACGAGTAACTTCGTTTTCTTCTGTTAGGATTTTAGGTTTATTCTTTTTGTGTTTTCGTTTACTGGGATTAATGGCATTTATTTGTTTAGTTTCATTGTCTGAGGAGTCATTCTCAGGGTATCTACTCAGGAAATCACAGGGGGCATTCCGTTTACTGGTCACATGTTCAAATTCGTAATCCAGGTCTTGGATTTTCATGATCCATCGCGCTAAAATTCCCGTTGGATTTTTGAATGTGCTTAGGTATTGGAAACTTTATGGGTCTGAGCGTAACTTAAGTCTTCGTCATACTAAATAATTCCTGAATTTATCTCAGTAGTAAATGATAGATAGTAACTCCAAGTGCGTTGCTCAATAACAAATTTCGCTTGTGGTTAAAGTTCTTCCTGAGTAGCATAGGACTCTCTATATACCGAGGGGGTTATTGCTTGGATTCGGGGTTGTTTTCCACGGGGATTAATTGGGAAGGTATTGCACCAATGCCTAAAGCTGAAGCATCCGTGGTAACTACAAATTGTCCCTTTTCAAAATCTGGTAACGACAAGATTGGTTCAGAAGTAAGAGCTTTCTTGAGATTGTCCAAGGAAGTTTGGGCTTCCTGCGACCAGGTAATATTTTGGGAAGTCCCTTTAGTTAAATCTGTAAGGGGTTTTGCGATTTGTGCGTAATTGCGTATGAATTTTCTAAAATAACTTGTTAAATCAATGATCCCTCTTAGTTGCTTCATAGTTTTTGGCGGCTTGAGGTTTTCTACGCATTTTATTTTTTCGGGGTCTGGTGATAATTGGCCCTGCGTCACTATCATTTCCAGGAATTTTATTTCGGATTGAAGTAGATTTACTTTTTCAGGTCTACATTTTAGATTACACTCTCTGATTTTTTCAAAAACTTTGGCAAATATATTTAAATGGTCCTCTGGTGTTTCTGCCACACAGATCACATCATCCACGAAATGGATAATATTTTCTATACCTCGTAATAAGCGTAACAGAGGTCTACATAATGCACTTGAACTGGTTTTGAGTCCGAATGGTACTCTCAAATACTCATAAGAGCCACATTCTGTTGTTGAAAAGGCCGTTTTATAAACGTCCCTATCTGCTATCTTAACCTAATGATAACCTTGCGTGAGGTCAAGAGATGTAAAAATTTTATTTTTTGTTGAAATGGAGTCTAGGATTTCATCAATTCGGGGCAGGGGAATTTTGTCGCTAACTACCTGCTTGTTTAAGGCTCTATAATCTACTACTAGCCCAAGGTCCTTGTTCTTTTTTTTGTAAAAGTATAACAGGGGCTGAAGATGGGATTATACTTGGCCGTATAATATTGTTTCTTTCTAATTCGCGGATTTTATTTTTTAACCAATCTTTATAGGGGTAAGGGATGCGATAGGGCTGTTTAGCTACAGGCAATCCTGTAGTTTGGATAGAATGTTCATAGAACGGTATCACCCCGATATCTTCTTCGCATGTGGAAAAAATATCTCTAAAATTCCAGAGCAATTCACATAACTTTTCTTCTAATTCTGTATCTTGGATATGGTCTAATTTAAATTTTTCCAAAAATTGGGATTTTGGTAGTGGGTACCTTTTCTTTGGATTACTAACATCAATGCCATTAACTAATGTTTTGTTGGAGTTTTTCCACTTGTTTAGAGCGTGCTCAGAAATCACTTGTATTTCAACGAGGCATGTTCCCTTTTTTAACGTAATCGTATCGTTTTCATGTGTGTTAGTCAACCAAATAAAACCTTCTCCTTTCTCATATAAAATGATCTGTTCCTCACAAAACAGATTTTCGGGGATTTCTTTACACGGGGATGCAAACCAAATTTTGGAATTGTCATTTACGGGGGTGATCATTTGTGAAATTTGAACTCTTTGCATTGTTTTTGGGGGGATTTTTGTTTTACGTATTGCGAATCCATAATATTTTTCTTCCGAATTGTCTTCTATTAAGTTAAGGTTGGCGCTGGGTTGCGTCGAGTCTTCCGCTTTTGGGGTTGGTTGTAAGGGTAAATCCAAGTCCTGTCCTCTTACAATAGTACTTAGATTTATTATTTCATTCCATAATTCAGCTATTTTCTTTATTTCTGTTTGTCTATACTCCTGCATTTTTCCTATTTTTGCTTTTACTGACTCGATCCATTTGCTGCTTGGTTTTCTGCCACAGGGCGTGACATGGAGTACAAAAGACTGTATTCCATTTTCTGTTGCTTCCACTTTTTCCACGCGTTGTAGAATAGGATCGTATGGATACATAAGTCTGTTATTCGCTATGTCAAACAACACTTTATTAGATTTTAGAAAATTAGACCCAATTATAGCCTCATATGGGAAATTTTTACATATTATGAAGTTTGTAGAGAAGATTCTGTTATCTTTTGTCACATCTAAACGTATGGAGCCTATAGCTTTCAGCCTGTGACCTGTGACACTAGTTAAACTGGGAATATTGAAATTTTTCCGTCGCTTAATATATACTGGTAGTCTATTAAATAAACTCGAATTTATTATGTTAACTGACGCACCAGAGTCTATTAACGCTTTGAAATTAATACTTGCAACACTAAAATTATTTAATATAGGTAATATGTCATTATTATCACTTAAGGAAGGTACAATTACTGGAAGGGACCTATAAAGAATACTGGCCTCCAGGGTCCCGGTTAATTTTCTTGGGGGCCTAATTCGTTTCCCTGTGCACTTATTTGATAGGTTGGGGTTTGACATTGGGATTCGGTGGGAATTTCACTTGCTAGGGAAGTTCCCAGTTGATTGACATTTGATTGTCTTGGTTGCTACGTATAATTGCGTGGGTTAGGATTTCTTGTGCCGACGGCTCGACGGCATTTGTTCATTTTGTATTGACGAAAAATTTCTTTCGTTTCCCGAAAAATTTCTTTCATGTCCCGTCGGGAAAAAATGTCCTCTGCTATTGCTCGTAATTCTTTTAAACGTAGTTCTATACACTGTCCTTGAATGAAATTGGTCCAAGTTTTGTCGCAGATTTGGGTTGGGGAACCGATAATTATTTTGTCGGTTGATGGGATTGGAATAGGATTAGGGAGGCGTATATTGGGAAGAATTTGAATACGCAAATCCTTGTTGGTACAGGTTGTGGAACGATGGGAGACGTGGGGGGTTATTTCTATAGTTTCCAGACCCATTGGCATTTGGGTTTGTTCTCCCGAACAAATGATTATTAAAATTGGGGTTTGCTGGTGTATATTTGTGTTTAGCATGGCATTCCCCGGCAATATGACCTTTTTTTTTACATGCATGGCCTATGATTGGTGGGCTCTGTACGCAGTTTGTTGTATTCGTGGGTACAAAACGTACCATTCCTTGCCTCGTAGGGGTTGAAGACCTATTTTGGTTCGGTTTGGGTGAATTATCTCTCGAAAAAAATCCTGGGGAAATCCCTCGTGATCGTCCCGGAGTTGGACTTTCTACATTATTTATTCTTGACTTATTGTCATTTGCCATAATCGAGTCAATTTCAATCATTCTCTCTACTTCCTGAACTGCTAGCTCTAATGTTTGAATATTTTTTGATATTAACATTCGGTATAGTTTGGGGCTTAATCCTTGCATGAAAGCATTAAGTACAATTTTATCGTATAAAGGACCAGGCTCTTTTCCGTATTTAGCTTCAATAGATACCATTACCTTGTGTAGGTATTCCCTAACTTTTTGTGTTTCATCGAAACATACCGTACCATGCTTTAATTTGTGTGTTGAATTTGTTTCAACAAATCTTTCTCGGAACGCTTTTAGCAATTTTTCTATTGAGTTTACTAGAAGGTTGTCATCTTCCCCTAGTGTTTTTTTTATTTTTTTTAAGAATTTTAGTGTTTGCCCCTTAAATCTCATTAGCAGCATGCCTAATAATGATTTTAAGTCCCTTTGAGTTACTTCTACGAATAACTTCAAATGGATAATAAATTCACCTACATCTGAATCACTATTATATGATGGAAGTGATTTTGAAATTTCCACTGTTTTGGCAATGAGTTTTTGCTTTAACAATTGTTCGTTTTGATCTAATGACATTTTGTTTTATTTTTTTTAAATAAATTAAAATTCGGCACTGGTTTTATTTTTTTTTTATATAACTCAATTTTGACGCGTCTAAATTATATTTTTGTTACTATTTTAAGGGGACTTAGGCCTAACAAAATAATTCACTTCAAAGCATGCACAAAATATTGCACTTCAAAGAATGCACAAAATATTGCACTTTCCTTATGTTTAATATTCCTCAATAATCTTTTTTGTAGAAAATTTTGTCCTTGTGTTTTGCTCCTTTAACCGAACCGCGCCAATTCTAATGGGGGGGGGGGGGGTTTAATGAAAAGTTTCCAATGGGTGTTTTCAATAAAACATTCTAATGGGGGGGTTTTAACTGAAAAGTTATTTATTCTTATATTTTTTGGTGTTTCCTCATATGAGAAATTTCAATTGCTTAATTCAATGGGGAAATTTAGTTAAATTCTTAGTTGACAGTTCGCGAGTGGCTTACCTGAGTGGAGACGGAACTTCGTGTGGGGGGAGCTTAAATTAACGGTTCAAATAGGGGGCTTATATTAACGGCCATACTGAGCCGAAATCAGATTGAAAAGCTTCAGGTTCCCTTGAGAGCGAGTGGAGCCACAAGGACTATCTACTTTGAGAAATACTAACATAGAGAGAATAAAATAAGAAAGTAATGTATTTATTTTTACTCACATAATCGTCACAGAGCTTGGTGGTAATATCAAAGACACATTGCAGTACAAGACACTAATACAAAATTGTCATCTAGGGTCACAAAAGTTAATTCACTGGTAATAATTTTTCTCAAAAGTTTATTCTAAATAGACTGCAAAATAAACTCACATAAGACAATTCACAAGAAATTCATAGTAGTCTCTCCCAGGCTAGACTGGCGCAAAATTGCTAAGTCCTAACTATCTACTCTTCCCAATTTCGCCAGAGGTTACATTCGGGCGTTACTAACAAGTATATTTTACAGTTGCTATTGGTTCCACTATTTGTCCTATATTACTATTGGATGGGTATATACCAATGGGCTACTTGGGTTTAATTAAAGTTTATGACTTTTAAGATATCACTTTGGAATTTTTCTAACAAAGCAAAGTTTTATATTGTAACTTTAATTACAATCTATAACTTTTAAGATATCACTTTGGAATTCTTCATAAGAAAACAAAGTTTTACACTGTAGCTTTTTGCTAGCAGGGTGTCACTTAGTTTCCAGAAGGCTTATAATTTATTTCTGTGAAAGTTGGTAAAGGATAATACGATTTAATTACGTTGAGATACATAGTTCTAAACTTAGTTTCCAGAACAATGCAATTAGATTATACAAAGATATTTTGCATCTCGAGTGACCATTTTTTTTGTATAATAAATTTTACCCTCTTGATAGTTTGGTATTTCGAGCTCTTAAGATTTATATTACATTGTTAGTCGCCTGTCATATAAGATTTGGTCAAACTGATATTTATTGCATACCTTGGCGACACAAAGGCGGCTTTATTTATTAGATTTTCTGTGAGAAAGATTATTACAATGTATGTTTACATTAGATACATTTGTTTCACTATGTTAAATTGAACGCTTGAGTCTTGCTCGATCTGTAGGTTACTTGAATTTTTCAGGTTCATATTTTGGGTTCATATTTTGGGTGGTTTTATTTTTACTTGGGTAACTTTAATTGGAAAATTTTGAGGTTTTTGAAAATTGATCCCATTACAGTAAGACCCGTAGTGATATTGACCTATCTAATTATAAACATTATAAAAACTTATACACTAAACTCATCCGTGAAGCGAAGAAGAATTATTATTATACAAAAATTCTCAATTGCAAAGGAAATCTGAAAAAGATATGGTCCACCATTAATGATATACTTTCAAAAAATAGAAAATCAAAGTCTATACCTATTCGCCTTAAAGACACAAATGGTAGATTAATTGACCGTTTACATGCACCTGATGCATTTAATAATTATTTTTTGAATGTTCCTCATACTGACTCCCGCTCCTCCTCACAGGCTGTATTCCCTTGCTTCAATTTTAGATCCATGTTTTTCTGCCCAACTGATAGCAATGAGGTACTTCAAATCATCGGTTCTCTCCCTAATAGTTTTACTCCTTACTGTCTTGGATTAAGTAATAAGCTCCTGAAGACCATATCTCCTTTTGTCTACGAGCCCATCAAGCATATTGCCAACCTATCTTTAACCCACGGAGTTTTCCCTGATTTACTAAAGTCAGCCATTGTTATTCCAGTTCTTAAAAAGGGCGATCCAACTGAGATAGGTAATTATCGTCCAATCTCAATCCTTCCTGTTATATCCAAAGTCCTCGAGAGAATCATCTTCAGACGTCTGTCTCCCTTTCTGGTTGACAGTCAGCACTCCGTATCCTTGATTTCTCCTCACCAATATGGCTTTAGGCCGAAATTCTCAACTTCTCATGCTTTAATTGACGCCACACAGTTCATACGCTCACAACTCGACCTTAAAAAAAACTGTATTGGGCTTATTTTTGGATTTTTCTAAGGCCTTTGACACGATCGATCATAGTATTTTAATAAGTAAATTAAATAGTTACGGTATTCATGGTGTTCCCCTCTCTTGGTTTGATTCTTATCTATCTGGAAGGGTACAGAGTGTGAGCCTGGGTAGAATATCCTCTCAGCCCTTACCTGTTCGGAGGGGTGTCCCGCAAGGCTCCGTTCTAGGCCCTATTTTGTTTCTCCTGTATATCAATGATCTTGTTATAGACCTGGGCCCTTCAGTGTATCCTGTATTATTTGCTGATGACAGCAACTTCTTCATCACTGGCACCAATCTACCATTGGCAATAACCTCTGCCCAAGTCCTTCTGAACAGAGTCCAGGCGTGGTGCCTTACAAATAACATGACCATTAATAGCAAAAAAAGTCAAATAGTGTTATTCAGAACCCCCTACAACAAAGACGTTATTCAACCTGCTCTTGGTCTCAGGTACTCCTCCGACATCCTCCCACAAGTGGAGGTTGCCAAGTTTCTTGGTGTATTTATTGACTCATGCAGGAGTATAGACAAACAGAAATAAAGAAAATAGCTGAATTATGGAATGAAATAATAAATCTAAGTACTATTGTAAGAGGACAGGACTTGGATTTACCCTTACAACCAACCCCAAAATTGGAAGACTCGACGCAACCAAGCACCAACCTTAACTTAATAGAAAACAACTCGGAAGAAAAATATTATGGATTCGCAAAACGTAAAACAAAAATCCCCCCAAAAACAATGCAAAGAGTTCAAATTTCACAAATGATCACCCCGTAAATGACAATTCCAAAATTTGGTTTGCATCCCCGTGTAAAGAAATCCCCGAAAATCTGTTTTGTGAGGAACAGATCATTTTATATGATAAAGGAGAAGGTTTTATTTGATTGACCAATACACACGAAAATGATATGATTACATTAAAAAATGGAACATACCTCGTTGAAATACAAATGATTTCTGAGCACGAGCTAATCAAAGGGAAAAACTCCAAGAAAACATTAGTTAATGGCATTGATGTTAGTAATCCAAAGAATTGGTACCCACTAACAAGATCCCAATTTTTGGAAAAATTTAAATTAGACCATACTCAAGATACACAATTAGAAGAAAAATTATGTGAATTGCTCTGGAATTTTAGAGATATTTTTTCCACATGCGAAGAAGATATCGGGGTGCTACCGTTCTATGAACATTCTATCCAAACTACAGGATTGCCTGTAGCTAAACAGCCCTATCGCATCCCTTACCCCTATAAAGATTGGTTAAAAAATAAAATCCGTGAATTAGAAAGAAACAATATTATACGGCCAAGTATAAGCCCATATTCAACCCCTGTTATACTTGTACCAAAAAAGAGCAAGGACCTTAGGCTAGTAGTAGATTATAGAGCCTTAAACAAGCAGGTAGTTAGTGACAAATTTCCCCTGCCCCGAATTGATGAAATCCTAGACTCCATTTCAACAAAAAATAAAATTTTTACATCTCTTGACCTCACGCAAGGTTATCATTAGGAGGAGATTACGTGGGAGGAACACATCCAATCAAAATTCTGAGATAGCCATGTTGTTCAGCGTAGTTGATTTCCAGATAGAAAAAATGTTTTGAGGAGGACACTCCCCCACAACCCTCAGGGCAAGGGTTTTAAGTTATGCCCTAGGGGCATTTAAGGTTTTTATAGAAGGCGTTGTCATAGAAACTTCAAAACAGGCTCATTCGATCGGAAATTCAAAGGGATAGTACCCTTTTTAATAGTCGAAAGTGATTGGAGGGAAACTAGCCCCCACGCCCATCATTCCCCCAAACACATCCAATCAAAATTTTGAGATAGCCATTTTGTTCAGCGTAGTTGATTTCCAGATAGAAAATGTGTTTTTGAGGAGGACACTCCCCCACATCCCTCAGGGCAAAGGTTTTAAGTTATGCCCTGGGGGTATATAAGGCTTTTATAGAACGCGTCGTTGTAGAAACTTTAAAAAGGGCTCATTCGATTGGAAATTGAAATGGCTAGTGCCCTTTTTAATAGTTAAAAGGGATTGGAAGGCAACTAACACCCCTTCCACGCCCACCATTTCCCCAAACATATCCAATACAAATTTTTACACATCTATTTTGTTCCACGCAGTTTAAAGTTCAGAAAATTATACCTTTGAGCAGGACACTCCCCCCACAGTCTTCAGGGCAAGGGTTATAAGTTATGCCCTGGGGGCATATAAGGTTCTTATTGAAATCTTTGTCATAGAAACTTGAAAAAGGGCTAATTCGATTGGAAATTCAAAGGGCCTGTGTCATTTTTAATATTCGAAAGGGATTGGAGGGCAACTAATCCCACTCTCACGCCCACCTTTTCCCCCAGCACATCCAATCAAAATTTTGAGATAGCCATTTTATTCAGCGTAGTTTTAAGTTTTATAAATTAGGTCTTTGAGGATGACGACCCCCTCACAGCCCTCAGGACAAGGGTTTTTAAAGAAGGCGTTGTCGTAGAATCTTCAATAAAAGCTCATTTGACTGGAAACTCAAAGGGCTAGTGCCCTTTTAAATAGTCGAAAGTGATTGTAGGGCATAATAGCCCCCCCACACCCATCATTCTTCCAAACACATCTAATCAAAATTTTGAGATAGCCATTTCGTTCAGGGTAGTTGATTTCCAGATAGAAAACATATTTTTCAGGAGGACACTCCCCCACCACCTTCAATTCAATTCAATTCAATTCAATTTATTAAATACTATACATAAATAAATAAATACATACATAATACAATAAATACATAAATACACCTAAGCGCGAGAGGTCCCAAGAAGCATAGCTTGTAGAGGACCTCGTATTAATCAAAGAACACACACAGAACGAATCAGGGAAGGAAAAAAAACAACCATATCTCAAAAATCTAAAGAAAATGTAAAAAAAATCAAAAACAAACAAGAATAAAAAAACAACTGCTACACAATAACCTTTGACTTAATTTTATCTGAACTGAAAATGTCCTGTAATTTATTAAAAATCCAAACCATTAATAATATTATTAAACAACGGGGTTCGAATCTCATTCAACATAATAAGAGAGGAGAAAAGAAAAAAAAATATATAAAGTAAAGCGGAATAAATAGATGGAGCAAAATGAATAAACAAATAAAGAAAAAAACGAAATTACTTCAAGCCTTAGCGAATATTTTTCCGCAAATGGAAGAAGAGTTTTTGATAAGAGAAAGTTCATTGGGAATAGAGTTCTAAAGAGCAATTGCTCTATAAATTGATGACCTCTGAGCTGCTGAGGATACCCTTTTAGGCAGCCGAAATTGGTGAACAGAGCTCCGAAGCAAAGTCTGGCACTTACGTGTTGATGCTAGATCAAACTAGGATAAGATGTTTGGAGGAAGCGAGAAATTCAAGGCTCGATGAGCTAGTTTTAGGTTCTGCTTCTTGATAACCACATCTAAGGCATCTAGACCTGTATCACTGTAAAGATCAGCTGTAGGATAGAGTCGGGGTAGGCGAAAAGTTGCATTCACCGCTCTATTCTGTGCTGTTCGGAGTTGCCGAAGGGAAGAATAGTTAGTATTGCCCCATACAGTGCAGCAATAAGAAATATAAGGAAGGACAAATGCATAGTAAAGAGAAAGTATTACATCGGGAGGAAGAAACTGATTGGCACGATGAAGCATAGACACTTGACGAGAAATTATAGAAAGTGTATATGAAATATGAGTTTTGGAAGAAAGAAAACAATCAACGTGCACACCAAGAAGTTTAACACAAGAGCACTTGGGAATTATATCAGTACCATAAAAAACGAAGATTTTTGGGGAAGGTTCAGACATGTGGTATGGGGTTTGAAAATGAATAATGCTACTCTTAGAGCTATTCAACAGCATCCCGTTCTGCTCACACCAATCACGCACATGATTGAACAGGAGCTGACCCTTAGCAACAGCAGAGGGCAGATCATTGGAAACCACAAAAAATTACTATCGTCTGCAAACAAAACAGTGTGGGTATCAAGGTTGGGAGATGGAGGAAGGTCATTAATATAAATGAGAAAGAGGAGTGGTCCCAAAATTGAGCCTTGAGGTACCCCTTTGGAAACCGAAGCTAGATCAGAACATTTCCCATCATAACACACAAAATGAGATCCATTAGACAGGTAAGATTTAAACCATTGAAAGGCAATTCCCCGAACTCCAAGTAGAGACAGTTTTCCCAGTAAGACAAAATTATTTACCATGTTGAAAGCTTTATAAAAATCAAGAACTAGTCCTAGAACACAACGACCCTTTTCTGTGTTAACACGCACGAATTCTGTGATGCCAACTAGAGCACATGCAGTAGAGAGTTTAGGTCGGAAGCTATATCGGTGATCAGACAGAACAGAACCAATTCCAGTTGAAGCACCAATAGACAGGAATGAATAAAACCTCTTATGCACAAGTTTTTCAAGTAATTTTCGAGAAAGTTGGGAGAAGTGATATAGGTCTATAATTTGACACTAAGCTGGGGTCACCCTTCTTAAAAAAAGGGATTATTTTTGCTATTTTAAACAAATCAGGGTATACACCTTTTGAAATAGATAGATTAAAAATATGGGTAAGCGGTTCAACAACATAAGAAGAAACAGACTTAAGCACATGGGTTTTTAGTCCAAGCGCATCAGCTGGGTTACTGCTACTTAAAGAAGAAATAAAATCACAGATCTCTATGCTTGAACAAGGAGTTAGAAAAATACTTCTCTCAGCTGGTGAAGAATTACCTGGTTTAGGGAAGGAAGGGGTCTTAACAGTTAGTAGGGTTATAAAATAAGAGTTGAAGGCATTAGGTACTGCTGCTTTTTCAATAGTTGAACCACCTGCGTTCTTGAAGGAGGTAGGCTGTTTCTTTGTTTGTTTACTACGAGATAAAGCTTCATTAACTAAACTCCGAACTTTCTCTAAATTACCTTTGCATTCCTGAATTTTCCACAAAAAATAATTCTTCTTAGCTAGTCTAATTGTTGATGTTAATACATTCTTATAATGCTTATAGTTTGATAAATCATCAGGATCAAGGCTTTTGCGAGCCAGCTTAAAAAGCTCTGACTTCTGAATTGTTGATCTCACAAGACTAGGAGACATCTAAGGCATCTTGGGTTTATATTTACTTGAAGATTTTACAAGGGGAAAATTTTTTCCAATTAGTGTTGTCAGTCGACTTATTAATGAGGCTGAAGCCCTATTAACATCATCAGAATTCATTACTGAACACCAATCAATAGCACTAAGATCAGACATAAGGTTATGAACATTGCTCTGACTATAAATTCTCGAATAAGACTCACCTCTGGTATCCTCTTGGCTCAGCATTTTTATTTTGGGAACAGAACTATAAATTGGAAAATAGCCAGAAAGATCAGAGAAAATAATACCAGAGGAAAATTTAATATCATTTTTAGAAGACAGAAAAATTTTTTTCAATCAGAGTTGCAGAAGATCTGACTGGATCAACACGAGTAGGAAAGAAAATGCAAGGAAGAAGGTCAGAGGAAGTAATAGATTCAAAAAAACGGTCAGACTCATTATCACACCCAATTTTCAACAAATTGCTGTTGAAGTCTCCAAGCATAAAAACATTTCTTGAAGCAAGCTTATCAACTGAGTACATTTCATCAATTAATTCAAAAAATTTCGCAACTGGGAAAGGTGGAGGCTTATAAAATAAACAAATAGTGTCACAGCTTACTGTATCACATGACAGGTCAACAATCAAAGCATACACACTTCTATTATTTATTACTGGATCAAAAATCTTCTCAAGATCTGTACGTCTCACAACATTAAGATTACTTGTGACAAAATGGATATACAGTCAGTATCTAGCTATTTAAGAGCGAACTCCTATAATCGGATTACTTTTTCAAGTTCAAAGGATTAAATTTGATATTGTTTTGGACTTTGCCATTGCGTAATTTGATGCAAGTGTAGACTTCTACGTGCGGATTATAGCATTCAACATGGCTGTCACTCAAGCAAAAATTTGATGAAGGAATGAAACGGCTTCAGGCGTTGCTGGATAAAATATTAGCAGAGCAGAAAAGTTTTTCTGTCTCAATAATTTCCCTTCAAGATGAAGTTAGGCAAATATCAGCTGAAAATGCGAATCTACAAGAGGAATCTAAAAACTTTGAAATGATCTAGAGCAAGGAAAATTGTGGAATAACGATTTGGAGAGTAAGCTTTTGGACATCAAAGTGAGAAAAAGAAAGTTGAATTTGATTGTTCATGGTCTGCCTACTGAAAAGCATAATCAATCAGTGACTAGCAACGTAAAGTCTCTTCTGACAAATTGCAAGTTACCGAGAACATTTCTCTTACCAAGTGTTTTCGCCAAAACACTTACAAGAAATAGCAGTTCAAACATCACTTGTAGGAAAAATAGTGTTCGACTGGCCCCTGTTTTTATATCGCTAGACACATATCATAGCATTTAGGCGATTCTCAGTGAGGTGAATAAGTTGAAGGGTAGTAGAATTTGCATTTGTAGTGATCTCCCACAAAAGCTAAATTTTCTACGGAATGAGCTATTGTCTAAGGGAAAGGACATGCGTGATTCGGGTTCGGTTCATCTTACGCGTATTAAACAAAAAGGGAGTAAATTATGGGTCGAGTGTAAAAAGTCTCCGTCTTCACAGTGGGTTAAAATTGACTAGTTACGGTGATTAATAATGACATTCGTTTGGTGAGATTATTTTTATTACTTTATGTAATTTTTCTCTGTTCATCTCTGTTCAGGATCTATTATCTTTATTTCTTGTGAGGTTTTTTGTCCCTCTGTAGACTTATTATAAGTTTAGTTTCTGTCTTTTTTGTGTGTTTCTATTATTTTTATTTCTTGTGAGGTTTTTTGTCCCTCTGTAGCTTATTATAAGTTTATTTTCTGTCTTTTTTGTGTGTTTCTATTTATATGAAGTAATTGAGTACAATAATTTTTTCTGTATCCACATTTCATGTTACAATGAATAAGTTCAGTTTCTTTCTCTTGTTTCTATTTATTTTCAAGCAGTTTCTTTTTCTTTCATCATTATTTTCAAATTCTCGCTGGTTCAGTTGTTTTTGCTACGTTAAGACTCAGACGGTGTGCATATTGCGTAAGTTTCTGCTAGTCCTGATCATAATGTTGTTGTTGTTGTTGTTTGGGGTTTGACGCGTTTAACCAACTGGTCATATGCGTTCGTATCACTCGATTATTCTGTGCCTTCTGTAATCACTAGCTTGCTTGGGTGTCACTTTAGTAAATATTCATTGAGCCATGTCAGGTATCACTTATTGTGCTATTAGTAGGGGGTCATTCACCTGTAGCAAATGCCTGCGTCGAAAAACAAGAATCAGAGTAATTCGGCACTACTTTGTCATAAAACAATTAAAATACAATTGCAACACAATTAAATAAATAATGCCAATATACATCATTCCTGTCACATACGTCAACTAAAAAAAAAAAAAAACCTTAAAGGGAATGAACCAAACCAGTGGTCTCAACAAATCTACCTAAAAGGTTTGTGCTTAGTTGTTTAGCCCAAGGAGGAGACGTGTAATGTCCCAGAACAGAGCGCATTGTGAATGCTTTAAATGCCCTCTCACAGCAATTCCTTAGTATTTCCCTCTCCTTTTCATATTTTCTGCAGTTGAGGATGATGTGACGTATGTCTTCGTACACTCCACATGTGTCGCAGTTGGGGGAAGGGGTCATTTTCCAATGGAATAGTATTGATTTAGTCCTTGCATGGCCAAATCTAAGACAAAATAGACAAGTTGAAAAGATGTAAGATGAGAGGTATATTTCTTTTGACGGCTGCTTGTAATTATAAAGATCCAGGAGCTGGGTATGGAAAGAACGGAGCCAAGCCTCTTCTTCCTCCAAAATTTTTGAACTGATTGAAGACAGGAATTCAGGTCCAGTAATAGGGGTTTGAGCAACCAGACCCAGATGTGCTGGGACCCATATAAATAGAACTGATATACCCTTTCTTGCAAGTTGTGTAGCCAGGTTTTCAATCTCCATGGCAACATTTCTTGCTTGGTGCTGCTGGTATGAAAGGTAATCCAGAGCTGACAGTGAATCTGTACAGACACTATACTTCTGATGTTTGGTCTCTGTTTGGCTTGCTATGGCTTGGAGAGAAAACTTAAGTGCCATAAGTTCTGCAGAGAAAATTGTCAGGTAGGGGGGTAAACGGTAGGAAAGAGACAGGCCCTGGGAGGGTATAACTACTGCGCAGCTGCATTTTGTTTCTGTCTTAGAGCCATCTGTGTAAACTTGGATTTAGTCCTGGTATTCTGCAAACTTTCCCAGCAATATGATATTCATCACAGCTTGGGGGAGGTTCTCCTTTTTTTCAATGCTGATCTTAGGAATAATCAATTCCCCAATTCCTCTGGAGGCGCTGGGAGAATCATCATCCAAATTAACAGTAAGCCTGCCATTCTCTATGAACTCTTCCATGCCAGGAAGGCAAAGGAATCTCTGAAAAGAGGGCATCTCTGTTGGTTTGTAGCGGACATCAGGGTTGTGGTGGCTAGTTATTCCTTTGTAGATAATGGGGTTCTTGAGTCTCATCTTTTTTGCAAAATATCTTGCAAGGAGATATTTTCTTCTGGAGTGAAGGGACTGGATCCCCACTTCACAGTACATAGCTGCAATAGGAGTTGATTTTAGGCAGCCAAGGGCTCTTCGTAAGATTGCATGGAGGGTAGTGTCAAGTTTCTTGAGGAGACATTTCTTAGCAGATCCATATATAAATGATCCATAGTCTATCTTGGATATCACCACTGACTTGACAATAGTTGAAGCAAAGACTGTGGGGGCTCCTCTTCTTCCAAGACAGAGAGCATTAATGAAGTTTTGTCTTTGTTTGAGACTGCCAATCAGCTCATCCAGATGGGGTTTCCATATCAGTTTTTGGTCAAATACAACTTCCAGAAAGCGTGCATGTTCTGCAACCACAATCCCTTGTCCATTCAGTTTCACCAGTGGTTTGAAAGCAGCCAGGTTGTGCATTTTGTGGAAAAACACACTAACTGACTTATGGATTGAGAAGACCATATTCTTACTTTTTGCCCAATTTGATAGCATATCTACAGCTTTTTGAGAGGGTGACTGTAAGCATACAGGGTCTCTCCCCACAACTGCAACAGCAATATCATCAGCATACAGAAAGAGCTCTGCTCCAAGAAAATTTTCCAGGCTTATATCATGACAATAAACTGAGAAGAGAAGTGGACTGAGAACAGCCCCTTGAGGGAGTCCAATGTCAAAGGCTTTCCTCTTAAACTCTGAGAAGGAGCCCCCCAGGGAGGTCTGGACCTCCCTACGCATCAAAAATTGGTGGATCCAATTTACCAGTAGGTCTGGTAAGCCCATTACAGATAGCTTTCTGATTAGTTGCCTCACATCTGCTTTATCAAATGCTGATTCCATGTCTAAAAATATCACATGTGCTGCTTTTCCTTTTTTGAAGCTTTGTTTGATCAGATGCTCTAGTCTAACTAAGGCATCTGTGTTGCTCCTTCCAGGGAGAAATCCGAGCTGTTCAATTTGGATGTGATCTGATAATGGGGTTAAAATGCTTTGTTTTATTACCCTCTCAATTAGTTTTGCAACACAAGAGGTGAGTGATATGGGGCGGTATGAATCAACCAGCCTAGGGTCTTTTCCTGCCCTGAGAAGTGGGATCACTGTTGCCTTATTCCATTCTGATAGTATTGATTACTCTATGACAGATCTGTTGAATAACTCTTTCAGTAGCTCAACAAATGTATCTGGCAAATTTTTCAACATCAAATTATGAATTCCATCAGGGCCAGTTGCACCTGGCTGGAGCTTTGAAATGGTGTCTTTAACTTCCTGAAAGCTGAAGTGAGAAAATGGTACAGTACCGTTTTTGAGACTGAGTTGATGGTGTGTGAGCTGTGATGGTGTATCTACATTTAGAAACTTTTTTAAGAACAGATTTTGTTTTCCATTGGTTGAAAAGTATGCAGTCATTCCCATCTTTATTTCTGAAGGGATGGATATTCCCCTTTTTTTTACCTGGAAAAAACTGGAAATTTCTCCACAGCTCTCAGACGGGGGTGTTGTGGCCAAATTTCTCTTCAATGAGCCTTCTCCATCCATCTTGTGTCTCAGTCTTTAGTGTCTTTTTGAATTCTGCTGTCTTTTGCTTGAAAACTATTTTATTCTCAATTGAGGGGTATCTAGAGAAGTTATTTTTTTCTTTTTTATTCTCTAGGTAGGCTTTCTGGCATTTATTTTTCCATCCAGGAGTGGAAATTTGTGTCTTGGGATGAGGTTTTTTGTAACCAAAAATTCTTTATGAAGAAGCTATTACAGCTGAAGTAATCTTATTAGATAATGATTCCACTGACTGGTCACTTGTCTTAATTTCTGAAGCCTTTTGGTTTAAGTTGTGTTTCCAGGAGTTCCAGAGTTTGTCTTGGAATTTCCAGAATTTCAGTGGTTGGAACCTTGACCTTACTGGGTTGATCTCTAGTGTTAATGATAGAACCTCGTGGTCAGAATCAAAGTCACAGGGTTTCTGAATTTCTACACTATTTATAATATCTGATGATGTGAAAGTGAGGTCAATGGTTGAGTACTTGTCCGTCTGAGGGTTCAGCCGTGTATTTAGGTCTTTGGGGGTGACAAGGGACAACTTATTTATGGGTTCCAGGATGTAATCGGTTAAAGGGGCTGCAATTGGATCTTCTGGTGATACAGTATCCCACATTTTGTGGTGCAGGTTAAAGTCACCACTAATTATTTTCACAGGGCCACATGCATTCACAATCAGTTTGAATTGATTCAGGGAGAATTTATTTGTCTTTGGGGCGTAACAGTTAGCAATACTAATCCACTTGTTACTTCCCAGTAGCTTTATGTCAATTATGCCTACCTCCATTTCCCCTTGTGGACTGGGGTCATGTATTCTAAAAGCTAGGTCATTTTTCACAAGAGACAGTAGGCCACCACCTGCTTTGTGGACTCTGTTCCAACGGGCAATATTGTACCCCATGAATTCATGGACAGTATTCTACTATTCTAAGGCAGTTCCTCAAAGTAAGAAAATATCAGGACTATGCCCGACTACAATATTTTTGAGTTATTTTCTTTTGGCTTGGTTGAATCCCCAGATAATTAGTCGGAACACTAAGAGGGTGCTATTAATTTTTGTGTGAGGGGGCTAACCTGGGTCTTTGTAGCTTACTACTACTACCTTCTGGGCTAGGTGTAGCCTCTTTTCCTTTATGTTTTCTTTCAGGGGCCCTTGGGCTGCTGGTTTGGGGAGGGTTGTTACTGGTTGTAGGGCTTGATTCAACTCTGTTTAGGTTTTCAGCAATGTTGGACAGGCTAAGGACTGCATTTTGAAGATTAGCTGGCATCATCTGAGATACTAGATTGCAAAGTGATGTTATTGTCTCAGCCAGATAAGAGATCTGCTTTGTAACACCTTCAAACATGGTCATATATTTCTTGTTCAGGTCCTCAACAGGATGGTGGTTAGGTGTCAAAGGAGGGAAGGAGTCTTTATGGGCCATAGAGACATGTTTTGTTTTTTTTGGAAGTCCCTTCTTCAGGACCTTTGTAGCAGTCCTCATGGGGACATTATTAGTGAAAGAATAGGTTACATTTGCTTTCTTCTCCATGAATACTGGGCATTCCCTAGCATTAGCAGCATGGTTACCACTTCACTTAGGGCACTTGAGTATCCGATCTTGTTTATTTTTTTCTAATTTGAGACATTCATTATGAGTGTGTTGTCTACTACACAGTAGGCATCCTTTTCCTCTGCGGCAATTTGAAGCCATGTGGCCAAAATTTTGGCAATTGAAACACTGTATTGCCCGGGGGATAAACTGCTTAACTGTATACCTTGCGCCCCAAACAGAGACTTCCAGAGGGAACTGAACATCCTGATTGAAGGTGCAAAAACTGAAGGGCTTAGGTTTTTAAAGGCTAATGCCACATGTTCTATTCTATTATCAACTTGGACCTCCTTGACAAAGTCATCCAGATGGGTGACCTCTTCAGATGGGATAAATACAATTCCTTTTCTATTTCTTATCAAAGCAGGGTTGGAACTAGGACCAAGCACAAACTTTACTTTACAACCATTTACAGCTATATCTGAAATTGAAAGTATGGCTGTAGCTATTCATTGGTTTGTAGCTATTATTATAATGAAGCCATTTGGTCCAGGTCTTTCTAACATTGAACCATAATGGCCCCTGCACTCATGATTATGAAGATGTTCAAAAAGTTTTTTGGCAATGACTGTTCTACTACCTAATGTCAACAAACCTAGTGGTTTCATTTGAACCTTCAACGCCTAAAGCCAAAATCCTAACACTAGAATTATTTGGGTCAGGGGGGTCAGGACTAGGCCTACTCCTCATTGTCCCGTCATTCATCCCCCCCCCCAAAAAAAAACCAACGGGTTAAAAATAATCAGGTAAAACAACAGTATAAAATCACAAAAGAAGTAAAATGTCAAATAAATAAAACAAAAATGCTACAAGCAGAGGGGGGAGCCCTCAGTCAAAAATAAAATAAGCAAGCAATATAATTCAAAAGCAGGCACAGCACTAATTTTAAAAGCAGGGTAAAAATGGGTTGCTAAGCACTCTCAGCACTTTGATAGTTGCAGTATGCAGGAATGTGGGAAAATTTGCACAAAGCACAATAACAGTCAAAGCAAGCCAAAGGCCAAAATGCAAAACAAAACGAGTGTACAGGCGTCAGGGACCCCAAGGGCAGAGCCCCTTGTGATTTAATCAACAAACCGTGGTACAGAGCTATCCCTACTTGGGAAATAGCAATTTTGAATATTTTTGGTTTATTTCAATTTTAATTCGTCTTTTCTTCCCCCCTGATCATAATTCTGATTATTTACATTGAATGATAATTGTATTAGGGATAGACTGAGAGACATAGAGTCTAACCCTTTTGACTTTTCCATTTTCCAGAGCCATGATAAATTTTTTGGAAATGAGATAAATGATGGTGGGCTAATTTATTTTCCAAAATGAAAATATAAATTACCTTCCAAAATTTTTGATCTTCTCAGGACTGGTATTATGAGAACAGCATTTTTAAATTGTAGAGGTTTTTTTAGTTCATAGGACGACCCTGTCAATGTGCGTCATAAACTCTCTTTACATTTTGTTGGATTCTTTGAGACTTTTATTGCAGATCAGGCTTCTTATGTTACTTTTCCTGAAGATAAATTTACTTTCAAAAGCCGAATGACTAGGCGCCAAGTTGGTTTGGCAGTATTACTTAAAGAAGGTATCTCTTTTCAACAACTTTCACATCTAGAAGCTTTTCATGAGGAAATGCCTTTTGAAGTACTAGTGACTGAAATTAATCTTGGAAAAAAAGATGTAGTTTTTTGCATACCATAGTATACCGACCTCCTTCTTCTCCAGTCAAGTCTTTCCTCTCTAAAATCCATGATATTTTGCATCAACCTCATTTTCAAAATAAAGATGTTATCCTCTCCGGAGATTTCAACATTGACCTTCTAGAAGCTTCAAATGAAGCTTCTGTTGATTTATTGTCTTCTTGCTTTTCTGCATATCTGCTTCCTACTTGCCTGATACCTACAAGAATCCACCTAGTTCTGCTTCTCTCATTGATAATATTTTTACATCCTTACCAATTAAAGCAAATTTTGCTGTTTTAAGTGATATATCGGATCATTTCCTGCTGGTTTCAGATTTAGCTTTTACTTATAAAATACCGCAGGTAAGTAAGGAACGTCAAGTACGGTTAATAAATAAAATAACATTAAAGCACCTGAATGAAAGCCTTGGTCTATTGGATTGGCAGGATGTAATATCCACGGAGGATACAGATGTGGCAACTGATACTTTCCTAAGAAATTTCAATTGCTGCCTTGATTCTAGTTGTCAATTTTTTATGAGGAAAACTTGAAGAGAAAAATATCCTATAAGGCCGTGGATAACTTCTGGAATTTTGATATCAGTTAATAAAAAAACAGTTATTTAAAAAGCAGTTAAAGAATCCAACTGATTATAATATTAAAATTTTTAAAATCTTAAAAAATAAATTAACCGCACTGATACGATTGTCGAAACATAGGTATTATAAAGAATCTTTCGAAGAAGCTCAAAATTCTCCTTGCAAAACGTGGTCTTTAATGAATTCTATTATAAAAAAAAAAACAAAGGAATTCTAAATTTCCTGAAGTTATTAGTTTAGAAAATGGATCGACTACTAACAAATTGGAGAAAGTGGCTGATATTTTGAATACTTATTTCGCTAGTATAGAAGAGAAAATTGTTTCAACAGTAATGAACCAGTTTGATTCACGTAGTAATAAACATTTTTCTTCATACCTTCCATCTCCCCAAAGTAATTCAATTTTTCTTGCGCCTATTTCTCGGTATGAAATAACAAAAATAGGGTGTGATCTAAATCCAGGTAATTCAGCGGGAATTGACGGGTCTAGTTCTATAATTGCTAAAGGAATATTGTCTGCAGTAATTTTGCCATTGCAGCATATAATTAATCTTTCATTTAAAACTGGAGTTTTCCCGTCTGCTTTTAAAGAAGCGAGGATAATTCCGCTTCACAAAGGTGACTCTCCTGAAAACCCATCAAATTACCACCCTGTTTCTATTTTGTTAGCATTTTCTATAATATTTGAGAAGGCAGTTTATAAGAGGCTCTATGACTTTCTTAAATCGTTTAATTTTTTCACAAATTCCCCGTTTGGTTTTAGGTCTGGATACATTACTGAACACGCTATCATTGCTCTCATTCAAAATATTTATGAAAGCTTAGATAGAGGTGAAATTCCAGCTACAATATATTTGAATTTTAAAAAAGCATTCGATACAATATCCCATTGTATTCTTTTTCGTAAATTGGATAATTGCAGTGTGCGCGACCCGGCGTTGGATCTAGTTAAATCTTATCTTGATAAGAGAAAGCAATGAATAGATGCAGGTAATTTTCTATCTTCGCCTGTTCCTCAGTCCTCGATGGTTGGGGTGCCTCAGGGCTCTGTCCTAGGTCCTCTGCTTTTTCTAGTTTATATAAATGATTTTCACCGCGCTTTGGCAATCCCATGTCTCAGCACACATTTTGCTGATGATATGGCAGTTTCAATTTCTGAGAGGAATGACGAGGAGTTGGAGCCAAAACTTGATACTGCATTTTCTAATGTTCTTGAATGGTGTTCTGCAAATTTTATTGCTTTGAATTTATCAAAAACTAATTTCATAATTTACGGCAAGAAGTCAAATATATACCCTCGTATTACCCGAGTTACTTCTTCAAAGTATCTATTATCAATATCTCAGGTGAAAGTGATAAAGTACCTTGGACTTGTGATTGATGAAAGCTTATCTTTTAAAACACACATTCAAAATCTACGCTTAAAGATTTCGAAGTATGTTGGTTTAATGCGAAGGTTGAAGCATTATTTGCCCTACTCTGCTTTACAAAGCATTTATTTTGCTCTGATTCAGTCTAATATTAGTTAGAGTTCTCTAGTATATTTATCTACGTTTAAAAGCCATATAAAACCAACACAGATTTTACAAAATAAAGCAGTAAGAATCCTCAAACTTTTTATTTCATCCCCTGTTTCACTTCCAAATAAGTCTTCTACAGCATCTTTATATACTTATTTAGATATACTTCCAGTTTCTCAACAATTTACTTTTGGAGCAATTATTTTCATATTTAGTTATGACATTAAGGAATTACCGCCATATTACCTCAATCAAAGTTTGTTCTCCCAATCACAAGATTTACATCGTTATAACACGCGACAAAAAAAGAGTATCTACATTGACAAGTATAGTACTGAGAGATCTAAATTCGCCCCGTTCGTGTCAATAGCCCGGTGCTGGGATGCTCACAAGGATTTTATTGATAAATTTTCTTCTATCCATTTAATAAAAAGGAATCTTAAATTTCATTTAGTTCAGGATTACTTTTAATTAGGCGTCTTTTTAATATGACTAAGTTATTTGTTTGGATTGTTGTTCTGGGTGAATGTGGGCCTCTCGGCTATCTTTTAGTGTGAATTTATATTTAATAACATTGATTTTTTTTTATATTCATATTTATATTTGCATCCTGGGCTAGCTGCTACTTTCATATTATTGTTGTATTATTGTATCTTTGGCGTCGTAATTGTCTTTGTATTGTAGCGTAATTTGTCATTGTATCTTTTTCCAGGCATAGTTTTTCGAGCTTGTCTTCCCATGGGCCTATGTCAATTATATACATGTATATTTTAATAATAAAATGATTGAACTTGAGCTTGAACCACCAGAGCACTTAGTTAGAGATCTAGTTGAGTGGTATGCAGAAAAACCTGGTATGTCATACACAGACATATCATCACTTGAAGACAGCCAGGTCTCTGTGAGACCTACTACATCATAAGGGCAGTTGATACCACCAATATATTGCAGAACATTATCCCATTTGTACCTTAAACCTTGCACATTCAAAGTAAACACATTAAAGTTTTTAACAGAAGACATTGTGGGCAGCACTTTTTCAAAGTAATGTTGATAAGAATGGTAACAACCACCAGACTAATGAAGAGATTTTAACAGAGGATCATTTTCACTATCATAACTAGAAACAAAAGGTGAATCAAAACACGCTGAATCTAGAAGAGAAAGTTTACTTAGGAAAGAAAAAAAATCATGTGTATCATCCATTTTCATTATCCAATATTAGGAAAAGAGGTGAAATAGATAAAGATAAGTTTGTGTGGACAGGAAGAATACAGCATGGAAAATAATTTAAAAAAACAAACTGCATGTAATAATTTTGATGACAAGGGAAAAAGAACAAGCCAAAGAGAAAAAAAAAGAAAAGTTGGCAAAAAATAACTAAGCAGATGAAATTTTTTTGTAAAGAGAAGCGTTATGTTAAGCAGCACTAGTCATTCAGAAATAATGCTGTCAAAAGTTTCTTGCAAAACAGAAGGGGCATTAATATCATCAACGAGTGATAGTTCGAATAGCTCACTTCTAATTTTGACAAAAATATCACCATTCAGAGTCTATGCATTATTCCCGCCACAATGAGCTTTAGCTTGTGAAAGTAAGGTAAGCCTAGGTTTAGTCAAAGGCTCATTAATGACCACACCAGATCCTTTCAAGTCCTTTTTATTTTTAAGAAGCAAGAAACGTGCTCTCAGGTTGCAGAGCTCAATAATAACTGGTCAATTTTTATTACCAACTCGTTTTCCAATACGTTTCACAAACACAATGTCACCGTTCAAAAGACTAATGCCAGGAAACTTATCATGGTAAAGTGACAAAAACTTAGGCTCGGGCTTGTGAAATGTAGTATCCTCAGGTAATCCCAATACAATGAGTTGATTTTTTAATTCTTGGTGCTTATTTTGATCAGTTTGAACAGCAACATGATCAGCAAGCTTTTTTTCAATGTCTGCAATTTTACCAGAAAAGTCCAATACTTGAAGTTGTGTACTGACCATCTGTTTAATGTCTTCCTGTATGGAGCCTGACATCAGGTCCTTTACTGCCAAATTAAGGTCAACTTTGTCACCTTTCATAGGGAGGCCAAGGGATTGAACTTGTGACTGAATGCTCTTTGTAACAGTAGTAAGCAGGGATTTAAAGACATTTTCTTCAATGGACTTTGCCATCTTCTTCAAATTAGTAATATCTGCCTGAATCTCAGGCGTAGCAATGGCAGGATTACTTGGGTTAGCAGGCCTAGAAGTAGCAGCAGCAGATTGGCTCCTGGTAGACATTTTAAAGAAGCAATATGAGCAAAGCACAGCAGAATACAGAAACCAAGCAAAATGCCGGAAGCAAGCAGATGCTGAGTAGCAGCAGGATTGTTGGAAATTAGTAGAAATTGGAAAGAGTCTTACCCTTAAAGTCCCCTTTTTACCGTAAGGATATCGTTGGATATACTTGTCAGTTGTAATAGGGACAACTGATGAACCCACTGGTGCCAATAGTTGTTGTTTCTTGTTAAAAACCAATGAGATATAATTCAGCACATATGTTTCGAATTTTGAATTTCACGCCGGGCATAAGTTATGCCCTGGGGGTATATAAGGTTATAAGCATCGATAAATAAATGAAACACAAAACGAACAGAAATTACAATAAATAACCGAGTCAAACTCAACACGAGCAGAAATTCACATAAGTTGGGCTCAAAACACCTATGCCTTCCCAAGGCCAGAACATAATTTGCACTTTACTGAAAAATATACAATTGAATGTGCATTGTCAGTTTAATATACATATACTGGTATTTAGTAATCAAAATCATAATATTATTTGATTTATTAAAGTTATAAAAGTAAAAACACTTATATTTTTTTTAGTAAACTGCAAATTATGTTTTGGCCTTGGGAAGGCATAGGGGTTATGAGCCCAACTTATGTTAATTTCTCCTCGTTTTGAGTCTGACTCGGTTAGTTTCAGTTTGAGTTTCTTTTATTTATCGATGCTGATTCGTGATAGTTTCACGCTTGGTAGATTATTTGATTTGATTTTTGCTCATTTTTTGTTTAATGGAGTTCTTTACTTTTTTTGAAAAACTTATTTTGTGAAAAAAGTTTTTTAAATTAATTTTTTGTAAAAGCCAGAACATATTTTGTACTTTACTGAAAAAATTCTTATAAATGTTTTCACTTTTATCACTTTAAGAAATCAAAATTAATTAAGATTTTAAGAAATAAATATAAGCAAATGTATATTAAACTGACAATGCACATTTTTTTCAGTAAAGTGAGTGCCTTTATCTGAAAAAATATTTTGTGGAAAAAGTTGTTTTTAATTAATTAAGAAGTACAAAGTAATTTTTCTGAGGGAGGGGATTTTCGACGGGGAGGATTTTCTTACGGGAGGGATTTATTTTTCGGAAAGTGAAAGTTTCTGGGGATGAGGTTTCCAGGGGAATGCACAAGGGAATTTTCGGGAATTCATATACAGAATTCATTTATTTATTCTACTTTCTATTTGGTGCTTTAATTTTACACGTGAAGATGTTCTTGGGGAATTTTCTGGGGAAAGTCTCATCGGGGTTGGATTCTCTTAGGAGATCAAAAAGTTCGTGGTGACGAACTGTAAGTAAGGAGCGACCCGGCTCAATGGTAACCGAAACTCTAGAAAACAGTATTTTGATACCAATAGATACATCAAAAGAATCAGATTTTAATGCTGATTTCAAATATATAATTTTCATCAAGTTTAGTTCTACTCATCAGAAGTTATGCACCTGAGAAAATTTTGCTTATTTTCGAAAAAAGGGGGAAAGACCCCCTAAAAGTTATAGAAACTTAATGAAAATCACACCATCATATTCAGTGTATCAGAGAACCTTACTTTAGAGGTTTCAACCTCCTATCTACAAAAATGTGGAATTTTGTATTTTTTGCCAGAAGAAAGATCACGGATGCGTGTTTATTTATTGTTTTTTTTTCCCAGGGGTTATCGTATCAACCCAGTGGTTCTAGAATATCGTGGAAGGGCTCATTAGAGCGGAAATTAAAAGTTCTAGCGCCCTTTTTAAGTGACCAAAAAAAATGGAGGGCAACTAGGCTCCCACGCTCATTTTTTTCCCAAAGTCACCCGATCAAAATTTTGAGATAGCCATTTTGCTCAGCATGTTCAAAAATATGATAAGTATGTCTTTTAGGATGACTTAATTCCCCGAAGTTCCCGGGGGGAGAGATGAAAATTATGAACTTTACCCAATGTTAACATATAGTATTGGTTATTGGGAAGTATACAGACATTTTCAGGGGGGATTTTTTCTGGTAGTGGGGGGGGGGTCGGGGGTTACGCAGGAGGATCTTTCCATGAAGGAAGTTTTCATGGGAGAAGGGACATTGCTATGAAGGGGACGCCATATTTCCCAGCACTATTTAAAAAAAGATCAGAAGTTAAATATATAAAAAAAACAAGTTTTTCAACTGAAAGTAAGCAGCAACATCAAAACTTAAAACGAACAGAAAATATTACATATATGATTGGGTTCATCCCCTAGTCAATACCTCGGTCTTCAAGCCAAAGATTTTTTAGTACTTTCATAAGAGCTATTTATTCTAATTAACAGCCTTTGTGATTAAGCGGCCATTTTTAAAGAATTGGAACAAAATATGAACTTTAGCTTAAAGAGCAAGGTAATGAATAGGGGGCGAACCCCCTAATACACGTATTAAAAATATCTAAATATAGAAGTTCGTTACGCAAGTTAATTCGTAAGTTACGTATATTTATTACTAATAAAAACATTCGTAAATAAAATTAAACAAGTTTCGAGAAAGCCATTTAACCAAATAAAAGTAAAATTAATATGCAAATTCTGTTTTAATTATTCATGTACGGTGAGCCAAAATCAAAACCTGCATTAATTCAAAAACCTTAAAAAATTAAATAAAAAAACAGTTTTTTTAACTGAAAGTAAGGAACGACGTTAAACTTAAAACGAAAAGAAATTATTCCGTATATGAAAGGGGATGTCCCCTCCTCAACGCCTCGCTCTTTATGCTAAAGTTTGACTTTCTCACAACTCTATTTTTTTTAAACAATAAAATCCATTGATTAATAATTGAGACTAGTTGAAAATAAAGTAACAGCATCCTTGTATTTTTCTTGCTCAACTTCATTTAATATTGCTTCTATAATTTCTTTTGCTTTGTTTTTATCTGCAGATAAATCAAATGGTTTTTATCAGCAGGGTTAGCAGTTTCGATAAGCTATTTAAGTGTTTTCCCATTATCATTGATATTTTTAGCTTAAGTTAGTAATGTTTTAGCGACTTCATAATGACCATGCTCCAGGGCTAGATGCAAACCAGAGTTTTCATGCTCATCCGTAAATTTTAGAATATTTTCCAGCTCTACAATAATTTCGACACTTTTTAGCAAACTCTTGACAATATTACAGTAGCCATGTTTAACCGCTAGATGTAAAGTCGAAGGAGTAACCACAGCTTGTTTTACTATCAGCTTCTCTACGTTATTCACATTATTACTCAGTACCTCTTGCAACAGCTCTTTATTGGCTTCCAAAATGTTTTTTATGTGTCCTTATTGGGCATAATGAAGAGGTCTATTATCATCAAAGTATAAACACATACAACAAGTACTGAAAAAACCTATCCTCTCCACACAAAAAAGTGACCCTTTGTCTGCGTCTCCGGAGACGATTCCATACCTATGCGAACCTGGGGACTAAATTTTTCAAGTTCCTTAGGTGATTATACTTGTTCCGTAAAAGCTGTATTAAATTTAATTTATTGGCTCAGAGCGATTAAGTAGTACAACATTTCCCCTCTAGAGGCGCTGATGTACGCGGGGTCACTTTTGGAGAGTTTTGTGAGTACTTGTTCAGTATGTGTTTATACTTTGATTATCATGTAGATCTTCAGCATCAATACTTGTACCGGCCTTTAATAATGCTATCATTTCATCTAGATGTCCCTCCTGAACTGCTGCATGCAATATTGTCATACCTTCTTCATTACGAACATTTGTAATTATTTTCATATCAACTTTTGTTGAACAAATACAATTAGTATGGCGAAATATTTCTCTAATTGAATTGAATAGGTCATATATACCACGAGAAGCAAAATAAAAAGGATCAGAGTTCTTCTTTCTATTAAAGATAGCACCATGCTGTGACAAAAGTTTAGCGATAGGCCGTATTTATTAACAAATTCTTGGATTATTTGCTTACTATTTCCATCACCGACATTAAAGAGCATGTTAACTGATTTTAATAGCTGATCAACATTATGATCATTTGAAAGTTCTTTGGGAGTCTGACCTTCATCATTCTTAGCATTAAAAATAGCTCCACCATTTCCTAAAAGTAAGTGAACAATGTCATCATTACCTTCTCTGGCTGCAATATATATCGGCATATTACCTTCATTGTTAACGGCACTTATCGATACTGGCTGATGACTTTTTAATAAAAGAGAAAATCGTTCTTCTGTCAAGTAATCACGGTTAGCTTCTAATAAAGGTGTCAAGGCTTGTCTGTCATTCCTCTTAGTAGCTAAGTGTAGCAATGAATTCTTTTGATTATCTTTGAGGAATTATGTCTTTGAGGGTGACACTCCCCCCCCCCACAAACCTCAGGGCAAAGATTGTAAGTTATGCCCTGGAGGCATATAAGGTTCTTATAACTCAATTTCCAATCTCATGAACACTTCTTGAAGCTTCTACGATAACGCTTTCTATATAAACCTTATATGCCCCCAGGGCATAGCTTACAACCCTTAGGGAGGGGGGGGTTCATCTTCGAAAACATAATTTCTGAACCTTTCATCTACTTTGAACACAATGGCTATCTCAAAATTTTGATTGAATGTGTTTGGGAAAATGGTGGGCATGGGAGGGGTGTAAGCTGCCCTCCAATCACTTTCGACTATTAAAAAGGGCACTAGCCCTTTCAATTTCCAATCTAATGAGCCCTTTTTGAAGTTTCTACAACAGCGCTTTCTATAAAAAACCTTATATGCCCCAGGGCACAACTTACAACCATTGCCCTGAGGGTTTTTTTTTTTTGGGGGGGGGGGGTTGTCATCCTCAAAGACTTAATTTCTAAATTTTCAACTACGTTGAATAAAATGGCCATCTCAAAGTTTTGATTGGATGTGTTTGGGGAAACGGTGGACGTGGGAGGGGGGTTGGTTGCCCTCCAATCACTTTCAACTGTTAAAAATTCGTATTTTTAGGAATTCCGTCCAACGTAGTTGAAAGGTCCGTATATTATTGCTTTGAGGATGAACCCCCCCCCCCTCAGGGTAGGGGTTGTAAGTGTTTAATAGCCCCCTCACGCCCACCATTTCCCCAAACACGTCCAATCAAATGTTTGAGATAGGCATTCTGTCCAACGTAGTTGAAAGGTCCGGAAATTATGTCATTGAGGATGACACTCCCCCCAGAACCCTCAAGGATCGGAAGTTATGCCCTGGGGCATATAAGTTTTTTTTTATAGAAAGGGTTGTCGTAGAAACTGTCGTAGAAAAGGGCTCATTCGATTGGAAACTGAACGGGCCTAGTGCCCTTTTCAACAGTCGAAAGTGATTGGAGGGCAACTAAACCCCCTCTCACGCCCACCATTTCCCCAAACACATCTAATCAAAATTTTGAGATAGCAATTTTGTTCAAAAATGTTGAAAGTTTTAGAAATTATGTCTTCGAGGAGGACAACCCCCCCCCCCTAAACCCCTTAAGGCAAGGGTTGTAAGTTATGCCTTGGGGGCATATAAGATTTTTATATAAAGCGTTTTCGTATAACTTCAAAAAGGGCTCATTCCATTAAGAATTGAATGAGCTAGTGCTCTTTTTAATAGTCAAAAGTAATCAGAGGGCAGCTAACACCCCTCCCATACCCACCATTTTCCCAAACACATCCAATCAAAATTTTGAGATAGCCATTGTGTTCAAAGTAGATGAAAGGTCTCGAAATTATGTCTTTGAAGATGACAACCCCTATCCCCCAAATCCCTCAGGGTAAGGATTGTAAGTTATGCCCAGGGGGCATATAAGGTTTATATAGAAAATGTTGTCGTGTTCAAAAAGGACTCATTGGATTGGAAATTGAGAGGGCTATTTCCCTTTTTAAGTCGAAAGTAATCGGAGGGAGAATCACCCTCCCCCCTAACTCCCATCATCTCCCCAAACACTTCCGATCAACATTCTGATATGGCCATTTATTTTAACGTAGCTGAAAGGTCTGTAAATTATGCCTTTGAGGATGACACCCCCCATAGCCCTCAGGACAAGGGTTGTAAGTTATGCCCTAGGGGCTTATAAGGTTCTTATAGAAATTGTTGTCGTAGAAGCTTTAAAAAGGGATTCATTCGATTGGAAATTGAGGACTAATGCCTTTTTTATTAGTCGAAAGTTATCAGAGGGCAAATGACCCCCCCCCCTCTCGAACACCCATCACTTTCCCAAACACTTAATCAAAATTTGGTCAGCGCATTTGATATCTGGAAATTATGTGTTTGAGGATTACAAATCCCCCCAGAAAAAAGGTTTAAAGGTTTTTATAGAGCGTGGTCATATAAACTTCGGAGGGGGCTTATTGGATTGGTAGTCAGACGCTCTAGTTCTCTTTTTAAGAGTCGAAGCGATCAGTGGGCAGCTATCCCCCCCCCCCTCCCACACACACACGTTCTTTAATGATCTTGGTAAACATTTATTGCTCGTGGGGGTGTTGATGCTTATGCTTATGAAAGTAAATTTAATGAAAATATTAAGGTGTAAGGTTTGTGGCGCCGTTTGGCGACTGTGATAGAGATAGGTTAATCTTTTTTGTTTTGTTATGTAATTGTATTTTTGCCACCCCCTTGGACAAGTTTTTACTTCTTCGGGTGGCCACAAAACTGATGTTAAATTGTTTGTTTCGAATAAATCTCTCTTTCTCCCTCTCTATTGTCCCGAAATACTACTAATAGAAATTTTGAGATAGCAATTCTGTTCAAAATAGTCGAAATAACATACAACCTGAACCTCACGTCTGAAACAGATCACAAGAATTATGGGCAAGGGTTGTAAGTTATACCTAGGGGGTATTTATTGTTCGCATGGAAACGATGACTGTTGAACTTTCTAAGAAGCTCATTTGTTTGAAAATTGGAAATTCTAGTTCCTTTTTAAGCGCCAATGTGATGGAGGGCATTTAGCCCCCCCCCCATACAACCCCTCCTTTCACGAAACGTATCTGATTGAAATTATGATAGCCATTGTTTTTTTCAAAATAGTCAAAAGAACATATAATAATGTCTCTAGGGATGACATGACCACCCAGCGCCCCCGGGATAGGGTTGTAAGTTGTTTTATGAGGGCATATAAGGTTTTTTTTATGTAATGGTTGATCGTATAAACATCAGATGGGGCTTGTTTGATTTGAAATTGGAATTTATAGTGCCCTTATTAAGAGTCAAAGTGATTTTAGAGCAAACAGCCCCCTCCACGCTCATCATTTGGCTTAACACCTCCAACCAAAATTTGGAGATAAAGTTTATCCACCATAGTTGAAGGTTTTGGAAATTATAGTCTGTGAGGAAGAACCCCCCCCCCTTACTAGTCTCATGAAAAAAGGTTGTAAGTTATGCCCTTGGCGCATATAAGGTTCTTATAAAAAGGGTGGTCGTATATGCTTTGGAAGGGACTCATTGGGTTGGTAATCATAAGTTCTATTGCCCCCTTTAAGAGGCAAAGTGATCAGAGGACAGCTACCCCGCCCCCCACACACACACAAGCACGTCGTTCTTGCCTGAGATATATCCAAAAGATATTTCGAGACAGTCCTTTTATTCAAGATAGTTCAAATATCCTATAACAAGGCTTTTGATGTTGATTCAAACCACCAGAGACGGAGGGCGAAAGTTTTAAGTTATACCACTGGGGCATTTAAGGTTCTTATGAAAGGGATGGCTTTATAAGCTTTAGAAGTGGATTATTTGGTTGAAATTGGAAGTTTTTGTTCCCTTTTAAAAGTTAATAGTGATGGAGGTCAAGTAGCACCCCCGCCCAACTACCCCTTTTTTTCATCAAATACATCTGATTAAAATTGTACGATGGCAATTCTGTTTAAATTAGTCCAAAGAACATACAAAAATGCTTCCAGGGTTGGCACAACCCCCCAGAGCTCTGGGGCAAGGGCTTTAAGTTATGCCCTGGGGGCATATAAAGTTTTTATCGAATGGGTGGTTGTTTTAAATTCAGATGGGTTTCGTTTGATTTTGGAAGTTATAGTGTCCTTTTTAAGTGTCTTAGTGATTTAAGAGACCCCCCCCCCAAAAGCATATCACATCCTATAAAAAATATCCAAACTAAGTTTTGAGAAGTCAATTTTTCAGCATTGTTTAATGGTTCAGTAATTATTCGTAGCAATAGTTTTAGTAGCATTAGAATCAGTATGCAAATAGCACCTTTTTTTCAACACCCCCTTCAACACACGATGTAATTTTTAACTTAATACCATCAACCGGTTCTGAAGCATTGATGATACGTCCTCTTGACAACCCATATGGGCATAGTGAGTTTCAATTCATTTCAATACAGGTACAATATTGCCCAAAATTTTGGCCTTAATACCCTTAGGTTTATTAGTTGTAGTAGTAGCACCAGTAAATGTAGTAGTAGCAGTAGTTATAGGAGTAGAAGCATTAGTATTATGATCCAAATATTGTCTTTTGGTTAGTTCAACACCCCCCACAACAAGTGTTGGAAGGTTTAATTTAACACGAAACTGTTTCTAAGATATTGCTGATATGCCCTTTTGACAACTTGCATACGGATAGCAGGTTGTCATCCCTACAACAGAAATATTCTCTGAAATGTTCACCTTCATTGGTTTTGAATCTTGACCTAGCCAGAAGACACTGTGTGCATTCATTTAATGCTGCTTCTAAGCTTACTGTAACTAACGACACTAATAGCCTTAAGTTGAAACTTTTAGGAAACGTTTAGGAAGAGTTTCAATTAAACGAAAAACCTATATGCATTCAGGTATTAAAAGGGCATATAAACACTTCAGGGCATATAATGACATAGACAGCGATGGTCTATCATAGCAAGTAGTATCATTGTTATTTACCTTGACTGAAAATTATAAGTTCTAGTGTCCTCTTACGAGTCAAAAGTGATTGGAGGGCAATCAGCCCTCATCTTTAGTTCACAATTTTCCACACTTCCAATCAAAATTTTAGGACACTCCTTTTGTTCAGAATAGCTTAATGGTCTTTTAACTATATCTTTAGGGTTATTGGGTCGGTCAAGCCCCCCCCCCCAGTTATGTAATTGGCCCATTATGCTTAAAAACTAAATGTTGCTTTTAAATTAAATAAAAACACACTGTTTGTATGTAGGTTGCCAAAAAAACATTTCAGCAATAAGAACGACTGAGGGTATTAAGTTCAAATTTTTGGGGCGACTTCTATTACTACTTCTCCTCTTAAAATTCGACTAAATCAAAAGAGGGTAAGTGATTACAGGCTGTGAAAGAGCATAACATCAGTTCAACTAGAGGATGTGTATGACTAAATTAAACACTACTATTTATGTCATTATTTTCAAAAGAGTTTATGTTGTTAAAAATAGCTGAAAAAGTTTCTTCATCATATAAATAAAAGGCCAAACTATAAATTCTTGAAGGAAAATCTGGAAGATTCGAACTGTTAGTTTCTTATCCCTGAAAAAGACTATGTCAATATAACACGAACAGAAATTAATTAAAAAACTACACAATACGTTTTTTAAAATAAAGTAAAGAACTTCGTTAAACTAAAATGAACAAAAAAAGAATCAAATAATCTACCAAGCATACAACTACCAAAAATCAGTGTCAATAAATAAATGAAACCCAAAACAAACAGAAATTAAAATAAAAGTCCAACTCAAAACGAGCAGAAATTAATATGAGTAAGGTTCAAAACCCCTATGTTTTCTAAAAGCCAGAACATAATTTGTACTTTGCTGAAAAATTCTTATAAATGTTTTTACTTTTATCACTTTAAGAAATCAAAAATTAATTAAGATTTTAAGTCTTTTTTTTTTCAAATGACAGCATGCCTAGGAGAATTTTTCATGCGAAACTGTCCGCAAGAAATTCCGGGGGATTTGCAGCAAGGATGGCACTGTCCAAGGGTAATTTTCCAGGGCGGATGGATTTTCTACCTGGTAGGAACTTTCTATGGAGAATTTTTTATGGGGGAGGGGGGATATTTCATAGAGGGAGGTGGATTCCCCGGCATTAATTGAGTGAGCTATCAGAAACTAAAAAACAAGGTTTTTTCAACTAAAAGTAAGGAGCAACGATTAAACTTGAAATGAAAAAAAAAATTTCTGTAGATAAAAGGGGCTGCCTTCTTTTGAATACCACGCCTTTACGCTAAATTTCTATATTTTGTGTCAATTATTTAAGAACGACTCCTGAAACGCAAAGGCCGCTTAAGTATAATCTGAATCTTTTTTATAAGTACTAAGCACTTTAGCATAAAGAAGAGGGTATGGATTGGGGACAGCTCCTTCCATACATGGAATAATGCCTGTTCGTTAAAGTTTTAAAGCTGGTCCTTACTTTCAGTTGAAAACTTATTTTTATTTAATTGTTATCAAAGTTTCCGTTTCTAGATTTTCAGGTACTATTGAGTCAAGCCACTTCTTACTTACAATTTGTTCAAAGAATTGTTTGATCTCCGTGATATTGGTTGCATCATAACCTGTTACTGAAGATAATCCTAAATAAAAAAAAAAAAAAAAGAAAAGAAAAAAAAATAAAGGCATTTTACAAGTTCTTATAAGATGATTATGTATTTAAAAAAAAATAAAAGCACAAGCCTAGCTTGGCCAAATACACACTTCATGGTAAAACAAAAAAAGGACAATAACAACAATGATGGTTTGAATTGAACCTTACACTTAAAACTTGCACTTTTTTCATATGAAATCAAGCGTAATAGTAATTCAAACATAAAATGAACGTAAATCTCAATCATTGAATGAGGGAAAATTAAAACAAACAGAAACTAGTAGTCGTAAGCAAAAACAGTCACAGTTACAAGGAGTCACCACTGCAAGAATAGACAGTCTCCAGAAGTCAGAGTTCCAGTTGTTGCAGTCGTAAGCTGTCACATGTGAAAGTGGTCGTAGTCACAAACAGTGTAGTCCCATCTACTCATAGTCACATTCACAAGGAGTGGCGTTAAAATAATTTGCAGTCGTGGTCGGAAGTACTTACCGATGAAAACAGAAGCCTCGGACAAAGCCTAAAGCCTCAAATGAAGAGGAGAAAAATGGTTAATAAAAAGCTAATAAGAAAAAATATTGCGAAGATAGTGAGGTACAATATATGGTCTTGTTTACCAGCGCTAATTTCGACAATGAACAGTTAGAAAAAGCAAACTTCACAGTAAAAAAGGATGCGCCTTTAGGTATTTTAGATATATTTGACTTGTCACCAGAAAGACCTGAAAAAAGTAACTATAACCAACTAGAAACCATAAGTGATAAACTAAAAAATAGTCTAATGAAAACGATTTCTAATTTTGAAAGTCAAAATAACGACCAGCAACGTCTATCAAAATCTAAACAAGAAGAAGAAATAAAAAACTTTCTATATCGGTTAGTTTTTGTAATTAATCAACCTAAAGCAGATGTTTTAGAGTTGAAACTTAGTGGTCTATATCAACAAGAAATATTGAAAGGTACTATTTTCAATGAAATACTAAGTAATTCATTAAAACAGTATAAAAAAATCTAGAAAAAGGCCTATGTAAAAAAGGTGGTCGTCCTTCTGGCTGGATTGATGGGGAAAGTGTCGTACGTTACTTCAAAGAACTGGAAGACAATGTTGTCACATCTTACATAGTAGCTAACATGACTTTAATGTATAATGAAAAAAACCTTGGGTGTGGTTCCTTTCAAAACTTGAATTCATTAACTGACCTACATCAGTTTTTAGATGATGCTAATGGACGTTTATTGCTCGTAGAAACCCTATTCAGTACTATAAAACTTTTGCAGTACCTTAATACTAAATACGACTATACTTTAGAAAAAGCTAGTCGGATTTATATTTCCCTAGAAGAAATTTTACAAAGTGAGCAACATAGAGAGGCTGTTGTGCACGCATTCAAGAGTTCAGCCACCAACTTATTGACGATAGAATGTGATGATAAGGCGTATAGTCAAGAAAGCCTTTTGGGTCTATATAATTCATTATTGTCCAGCATAACTGAAGTAGGTTCTAAGAAAAAAATCATTTTAGTTAATCATAAAGAAAAAACTAATGCTTTAGTTGAACATTTTCAAAGTAAAAATGCACTAAAGTATTATGAATTGGATGATGAAATTAATCTACAGGATTTTAAACCATGTTAAGACCCTTTGGAGAAAAAGCTAATACTTCTTCAGGGCAAAGGAGAAAGAATAAGTTTAAATCAATTGTTACATCCATTTCCTCGAGATATTATAGATTTAAATGCATATGCTGATCTTGTCCAAGGTAAAGAGATAAATTTAGGTTCTCAATTGGCTGATTTACTTAAAACACACGATTATTATTTAAATCGTGAATTCTGTCGATTATAGATGAATTAGGTATTAGAAAATGATATATCATTTCAGTATACACTGATTTAGGCCTATACAAAGGAAAATTTTCATCTCTTCTGTGAAAAAAAACCCTATTGCGCATATTCACTGCCTAAAGCGTGAGCCTGGAAAATTAGTTTGGCAGAAGTCATAAGTCTCTGTATCTTCATTACATAAATATGTCAAGTCTGGAAGAAGTTGCGTTGAGTATTATTCAGAGTCAGAGTTTTTAGACCAGTGCGAAAGAAATAAAGTAGTAATCATTTCTGATACAGCAGGGATGGGGAAGACGACGGTTCTGACGAGCCTATCTGAGAAAATAAAGGAAAGATATTCTGATAGATGGATACTAAGAATTGATTTAATCAAGCATACGGATCAGTTAAATATTCTAAATAACTTGACAAACAGAGGCCAATTAAATGAGGATCAAGCAATAGATTTTCTGCTCAACAAACTATTGAAGCTTGATGATGGTCTAGAGAAGAAACTGTTAGAGAATAATCTTCGTTTCGGTTCTGATAATGGATTACAGGTAGTAATCCTAATTGACGGTTTTGATGAAATTGCCCCAGATTATAAAGATATTGTTATTAATTTGCTTGGCGGGTTGAAAACGACTAAGCTGGAAAGATTGCTGGTAACTACTAGGCCAAATATGAAAACGGATCTGGAGCGTTCGTTTTGTGTTCTTGCCTATGATCTAAAGCCATTTTGTAAAGATACAGATCAAGTAGATTTTTTAATTAAATTTTGGAAACAAAAATTCAAGCAAGAAAACGTTGCTCAGGTTGAGGATCAACAACTAGAAATGTATTGCAAGAAATTAATAGCACGATTTTGTGCATCAACTAGAAGAAGAGAAAAAGAATTTACTAGTATTCCATTGCACACTTGGATGGTAGCAAACGTTTTTTATGAGAATAAAGAGAGAAAACAAACAGAGCCATGGCAAGGATGTAAAGAATTTTTAAATACTCCTAACATTCAGAATGAAAAACCAGTCCTGCCAAGTCAACTTAACATTGCAGATTTATATGATCGTTTCATAGAAACAATATTCTATGATATAAATTTTAAAGAGAAACAAGACACAGATTTCACAAAACCAGTGAACAAAAGGTTACTTAAAAAAGAGTACCAAAAGTTTAAAGAAGAGAAACAAGAGCTAGCACTATACACATTGTTGAATAACGAAGATTTTAAAAAAGTGTCTTCTACAAATCAGGTGGAGATTAATGGTTGGATCCAAGATATTCAAAAGTGGTGATGAAAATACAGGTATTATTGATCAAATTATAGGTGATAAACCCCATTTTACCCATGCTACTTTTGCTGAATATTTTGCCTCTTTTGCTGCAAAAATTATCGTTGATATTAATGGGACACTTGAAATCACGGACGAAATATTACCTTATGCCTCTTGTATTTTTATTAACAGCATAATTAAGCGATTAGAGAATACAAAAAGAGCAGAAGTTCGTGCATTGTTAACAGGACAGCCACTAATAAAATTTACTTCTCAAAAATGATTTTTAGGCGTTGTTGAGGCTTTATTAACGTCAGGCCATGATGAGTGGCCGCAGCCTGACGATGAAGGGAAAACAGCATTACATTATCCTGTTCCAATTGGTCATAACGACATTGGGTTGTATATGGATAAATATTTTAGTATATATTGCAATTACATCTTAGATAAGGAAATTTTAGAGCATGGATACTTCAAGAAAGAGAAAGAATATATAGCGTCGAAGTTAGTTCGTTTTGTAAACAAAAAAGATATTCATGGTAAAACTGCTCTTTATTATGCAATCGAAGACAATAGACTAGGAACTCCTTGGGAATTGCTAAAAAAAGGTGCTAATAGTAACAACTTAAATGTAAAAGCATTAGTGTTATATGTTATTAAACAAGGACTTCAGAATATATATAATAATGGCGAGCTAAGGCAGATAAAAGAGAAATTATTATTACAAGATCCAAGTCCAGTCTCTGAACTTAGAGATTATGAACTTCCAAGGTTGCTTTCTTATTATTTTGAAAATGGGCGGCTTCAAGTGATTATAGCTATACGAAATGCTATAGAGGATCCAGTGAAAAAAAAAAGGATATACTCAATAAAAGTTATGCCGGTTATACACCTTTAGATCGTGTGAACTTCAGTGATGAACTAAGCGATGATGACAGACTGCAGATTACAAAATATTTAGTCAAAAACGGAGGTATAAAGACCAATAATCAATTTTATATTGATGATCCTTGTTATCATTTCTTCCTCGGACATCGTGAGAAATGCATGTATAATGTTGATCATTATGCAAGAATTCTAGAGGGTGCTATTAGAGAGGGTCATATAAAAACCTTTCAACATTTTGAAAGTAAAGAAAAAGATAAATTTTTATATTTATCTATGGCATTGCATTACAGAAATTTTGATATTATACAATATCTATATGATAGCTATACAGAAGCTATCGCATTAAATGAAGACGGCATAACTGCATTACTAAGGGCAATTATTTCTAAAGCTAACCTAAAAATCATTAAGTATTAAATTGGCAAAGGCGAAAATGTTAATGCAAAAGATAAGAAAGGTATTTCCATTTTATGCTGGATTATAAAGCTATAACTTAGATTGAATATAATAAAATATTTGATTGACCAAGGAGCTGATGTTAATATGGAAGATAATTCCGGTAAGACACCTTTACTTTACGCTTTGCAGACTATAAAGGTTCCTTCACATTGAATTTCGGCTTTCCGTTCTCCCCGTCACACTAAACTCCGTAAGCCTTCCGTAAGACTCATAACCCTCCGTAAGACCTTACGTTAACGTAACCGTAAGTCAAAACGCAATGCTAGAGGTCAGACGGAAGAAGTTGAAAGTATTTCAACTTCTTACGTTTACGTTTGAGCAAAATGGAACTTAGATGAGAAAATATTTGAGTTTGCAGAAGCTGTAAAAGGTTATATAGCTCAAAGTACCCTGTTTTCAAGGACAAGCAATTTAAACTAAATTCTGTGGAAAGTCTGAGCCAAGTTTTTCATCAGCAGGAAAGAAAGTAGTAAGTATAGACTTTCTTGATGTGTGGGCCTAGGCTAGGATAGGATGTACTTTGATAAATATTGCTAGTTTTTTTTAAATTCTTTTTGGGTTTGAGGTTAAAATAAAACCTTTTGTGGTACAGTTAATCATTTAAAATGATATTTAGGACATTAGTTTTGTAACTTAACTCAGGATTTAAAATATTCTTTATGAGATTGAAGCAAGAATAAATTTAGATTAGGATCTAACCTACTTTGGTACATTTAAATGGATAGTTTGATCTAGTTTCTCAACATCCTCTATAATCAAAAAGATTTAGGATCATTGAGGAAAAATAAAGACTAAGTTAATTTTTTTTGGTAATTTAGAGGTTTTATATAGGCTATCTTAGGGATATATCCAGGACCACTAGGGAAGATAAGGTGCAGTGTCAGAAACACATGTGATACAGGAAAAGAGCATAAAACAAAGAATCTAATGGTATATCTTTAAGTTTATTAAGCCATTTTCTCCTAAAAAGCTGCTGATCTGTAATGCTACCTTGCATTGTATTGCCATTCCCCATGATTGGGTTCACAATGGGCTATTTAAGGCTATTTGTTTTTTCTCAAAATGATAAAACTACAATATTACCTAAGTTTTGATTGGAATAAGTACAAAAATATTACAAGCATCAATGATTTGCAAACTTTTGTTTATAATATAGGCAATAGGCTATATATTTTAAATTATTTTTTTACACCAACACTTTATTTACATTTCCAACATGTGAAAATTATATTTATGGAATTCACAACAGACAGCATATTCACAGTAGGCTAGAGCAATATTTCCAGTGGTGTTGAAATATATTTGTATGGATTTATTGACACAGATAGATATATCAACTACCAAACATTACTAAGAATTTAAATGAAGGATAAAACCATTTAGTAAAAAGATTTGAGTGACATAGTTGGAAATAATATTTGGTCATTATATCCATGTAATGTGTGATCTTTAAGAACTTTGTCAGAAAGGAAGGAAAATGTCATAGAAAAACATGAACTTTGAAATAAAGAAAAAAAAGAGAATAGTAAATACAATGTCATCATTTCCCCAAACACCTGTGTGGATATGGTCTTCAAGTAAAAGTTGATTTTGAATAACTTTAGTTGGACCCAAAGAAACCTTAAAATTTGATACAAACACAACAAATTGTATTGTATTTTAAAGCTTCAAATCGGGACACTGAATATGCATGGTATTTTGGCCCATCACCAACATGTTTTAAGTGACACTCAACTTTGATAATCAAATGAAAATACAGTAGAGTCTATTGAGTATTTGTGCATTGATGTATTATAGTAGTAAAGAAATGATATTAATTCAGTTAGTACCCTAACAAATGTTGTATAATTGGTTTTAGGCAAAGTACTTGTTTCAATAAATTTGATTTAAGGCACAGTAAATTTTACTTCTTTTCTAAGTGATCTTTGACTTTCTGTGGTTCAAAAATTTTTTTTTGTTGCTCCATAGAATTGATTAGCTATGGAGTTCGTGCTATTGAGGAGAAAAATTAACTAAATCTCCACAGTATATTTTATGAATAAGCTGCAATAAAAATTGGGCTATAAAATGAGTATGTTTAAAGTTTAAAAATTGAAAAATTTAGTAATCATTGTGTTTTTTTCTAGTTAATGAGCTTATGGAAAGAAGGGAGCTTGAGAACCTGAGAGACCACTATGTCTGCCTAGAGAAAAAAAGGGAGATCTAAAACTGGATCTGGTGCTAGTATAAGCTTAAATCCAGAAGACCAAAATTTTGTACAAAGAATGAACTTACTTTCTGAACATATAATTGAAAGGAACCACAAGACAAAAGGGAACACTGTTCAAGATGAGAATATATCAGTGGACATTTATTCAGAGTGTGCAGGGGGTGCCCACAATATAACTATGCTGAAGTGAATGATGCTGATTTTATTACCCTTAGTGAAGAAATTCTAATTAACAACAATCAGACAGATATCCAAAGTTCCCAAGCTTCTAGTAGGCAACAAATATATGCATCAACAAGCCAAAATAAAACTCATAATAGAACAAAGACAGGGTCTAGAGATCAAACAGACCTGAAGGAACAGCAAACAATTGACAAAAAAAAAAAACAGCAATGACCAGCATGATCTGGAGTGGTCTGCAATCACTTGTTATCTCATCTGAATAAACAACCAAATGACTGAAAATTAGAGTTCAAGATGGACATCATGAAGGCAATTAAAAAATACTTTAATCATTCAGTGTATTTTTAGTTTTATAGACGAACTTAATAAAGCTTTTTTCTCTATTTAAGGTAAGCATTAAATTATATGAAAAACATGTCTAGTAGGTCTAAAAAAAATAAATATTCCAGCAATATGAATAATTAACAATAATAACACTAGTGCCAGAGTGAAAACATGATATAAAAAAATGCTTTTGACATTTCTATGGCTTTGTTTTGAAATGTAGTAACTGGTTCTAGATTTATTTGAAAAAAAAATCTAATAGCTATAATTAGGTGTCTTAATTCTATGGGATATGGTGAAAAACAATGTAAAGAGACGTTTTTTAACATAAAGCCATTAAAAATGTGTAAGAAGACATGCCTGCCATGAAACTGAAACTAAGAAAAAAAATAAACAGATTTAGAGAAATTTGGAAACTGCCATGCAGTGTCCTTTTTCTTTGCCAGTGGTCACTTCAAGAGGTTAAAAAAAAAGCCTGAAGTCCCTCTAAAATGGCATCAGATCAAACGTATACTGATGGAGTTAGTATGGTCAAAAACCTAGAAAGGAAATCACAGCCCCCTTCCTTACACAACAAGGGAAACCACTTTTTTGCATGGGTAGCGCTAAAAATTTACGTTGCAGTGTGAAGGGAAGATTTTCGATGTGAAGGAACATAAACGTAAGACCCGTAAGATGAAACGTAACAACCTTAGGACTAAACGTAACGTAAAGTCATACGTTTTCAATGTGAAGGAACCTTAAATGATGAGAGTGAATGGCAAGGGGATATTATAACAAACCAAGTAGAGGATACCATAAAATATTTGCTAGTACAATGTAATGCAAATATTCCTGAATCATTCAGGAATCAAGCTGAATTTTAAACAAATCCAGATGAATTTAATTTGAATCTTCATTTAGAAAGGTCGCTTCGTTTACAAATCAACGATACAGATTGGATTAAATTTATTATACGTAAAGGTGGAGATGTTAATATTACAGATAAAAACGGGAAAACACTTTTACATTGGGCCGCCGAGTTACAACAAATTGAAATGGTCGAGTTCTTGTTGCAACATGGTGCTATGTATAATGTAATTGACTTGAAAGGAAGTACACCGCTTGATCTCTTAACATCAATACATCCAGATTCATTGAATGGACAAGGAAAAAGAATTATTTGGTTACTGAATACATTGGACCAACTGTTTAATGGTGAAAATCTAACAGGTTGGTTAAATGAACACTACCCAGAATTGACCCAGAATGATCCAATAGTATTGCTTAATGCGCAAGATAATCAAAAGAATTCATTACTACACTTAACTACTAATAAGAATGATGAACCAGCCTTGAGACTTTTATTAGACAAATGGGAAGAAAACGATTTTGTGCATCAACTAGAAGAAGAGAAAAAGAATTTACTAGTATTCCATTGCACACTTGGATGGTAGCAAACGTTTTTTATGAGAATAAAGAGAGAAAACAAACAGAGCCATGGCAAGGATGTAAAGAATTTTTAAATACTCCTAACATTCAGAATAAAAAACCAGTCCTGCCAAGTCAACTTAACATTGCAGATTTATATGATCGTTTCATAGAAACAATATTCTATGATATAAATTTTAAAGAGAAACAAGACACAGATTTCACAAAACCAGTGAACAAAAGGTTACTTAAAAAAGAGTACCAAAAGTTTAAAAAACAGAAACAAGAGCTAGCACTATAAACATTGTTGAATAACGAAGATTTTAAAAACATGTCTTCTACAAATCAGGTGGAGATTAATACACACTTCAAAGTAAAACAAAAAAAGGACAATAAAAACAATGAAGGTTTGAAACGAACCTTACACATAAAACTGGCATTAAAATAATTTGCAGTCGTGGTCGAAAGTACTCACAGTTGTAAGTAGTCATAGCAATGAGTGGTTGCTCTCATAAGTCGTCGCAGTCAGAAAAGGTTATGTTTTTTAAGTTGTCACAGTTGCATCTCTTCAGTCACATTCAAAATTGGCTTCAGTGAAGGACATAGGGAGTCACAGTCACAATTCCTTGTGGTCGTAGAATATGCAGTAATTAGTAGTAGAAGCAGTATTATTAATAGCAATATTGGTAAAAGCAGTAGCAAAAGTGGAAGGAAAAGTAACACTCGTAACACTAATAACATCAGAAATTCTAACGCGAACTGCAACTACATACATGTATAATATAGAATATATATAGACGAGAATAACTAACACTCCTAACGCTAACAAACACTCCTTATATCTTTTAAAGACCAAAACGTCATTAGCGCTTTGCTGAAAATAAATACATTTAAACAAACTCATTTTTTTTAATAAACGCTCAATGTTTTAATTAATAATTGAAACTAGGTTGAAAATAAAGTAACAACGTCCTTGTGTGTTTCTTGCTCAACTTCATTTAACATTGATTCTATAATTTCTTTTGCTTTGTTTTTATCTGCAGATAAGTCAGATGGTTTTTTATCAGCATGGTTAGCAGTTTCAATAAGCTGTTTAAGTGTTTTCCCATTATCGTTAATATTTTTAGCATAAGTTAGTAATGTTATAGCGACATCATCATGTCCATGCTCGAGAGCTAGGTGCAAACCAGAGTTTCCATCCTCACCTGTAAACTTTAGAATATTTTCCAGCTCTACAATAATTTTGAGACTTTTTAGCAAACTCTTGACGATATTACAGTAGCCATGTTTAACGGCTAGATGTAAAGCCGAAGGATTAACCACAGCTTGTTTTGCAATCAGCTTCTCTACATTATTCACATTATTACTCAGTACCTCGTGCAATAGAAAGAATTTATTCTTTATTATTTATTCAAAGCGTGTTTCCCAGAGTACCGCGTGCATTAGTAATAGTTTCGATGTTGATTCTATAAGTTTGTTGTAGACCTCTGATCTTGAAATGATTAATAGTACTTTCAGGATCGTCACTCTCTATACCAATAAATAATTTGTTGATTGAGCCTAGTAAATTTATACATGAACTGTTAGCAGAATCATCCATTTTGTTTTCAATATGTTCAAATGGGAATTTTCGTTGTTTGTTTTTAATATTAAAATATGCACCGTGTTTCATTAAAAGCTCAACCGCCTTTATATTATTGTTTTCAACAGCGAAGTGTAGTGGTGTATAATGGTTAACATCTAAAGCATTCGGATCTGCATCATTCTCTAATAGAAGCTTTATAATATCAATCCTACTAGATGAAACAGCGTGATGTAAAGCTGTTTTATGATTATTATCTCTTGCATTAACGTATACCGATTAACGTTGATATATTCTTGGAATATTTGCTTACTATTTCCATCACCGACATTAAAGAACATGTCAACTGGTTTTAACAGCTGATCAACATTATAATCATTTGAAAGTTCTTTGGGAGTCTTACCTTCATCATTCTTAGCATTGAAAATACCTCCATTTTCTAAAAGTCTACGAACAGCGTGACCATTACCTTCTCTGGCGGCAATATGTATTGGCATATTACCTTCATAGTTAGCTGCATTTATCGATATAGGCTGGTAGTCATTATAATGAAATACAACGTTTATATAAACGAAAATAAACAAAGTTTTTTTTCTTCACGGATTTCTTCCCATTTGTCTAATAAAAGTCTCAAGGCTGGTTCATCATTCTTATTAGTAGTTAAGTGTAGTAATGAATTCTTTTGATTATCTTGCGCATTAAGCAATACTATTAGATCATTCTGGGTCAATTCTTGGTAGTCTTCATTTAACCAACCTGTTAGATTTTCACTATTAAACAGTTGGTCCACTGTATTCGCAACCAAATAATTCTTTTTCCTTGTTCATTCAATGAATCTGGATGTATTGATGTTAAGAGATCAAGCGGTGTACTTCCTTTCAAGTCAATTACATAAAACATAGAACCATGTTGCAACAATAACTCAACCATTTCAATTTGTTGTAACTCGGCAGCCCAATGTAAAAGTGTTTTCCTATTTTTATCTGTAAGATTAACATTTCCACCTTTATGTATAATAAATTTAATCCAATTTGTATCGTTGATTTGTAAACGAAGCGACCTTTCTAAAAGAAGATTCAAATTAAATCCATCTGGATTTTTTTAAAATTCAGCTTGATTCCTGAATGATTCAGGAATATTTGCATTGCATTGTACTAGCAAATATTTTATTTGCGTTTTCTGTCTTCTTCTTCAGTAACTTAGGTGATAAGGCTTCAAAAAGCACTTTGGTTTCGTCAGAAAGTTCTACCCTTGAGTTTTGCATCTGGGATTCTGGCTAAGCTAATAAGGATGGACTGTTCCGATAATTGTGTCCTCTATGAAATGAAGCAGAACTTACATGGTGAGCAGTGTCACGTTTGTCCAATCTTTCATTAGGCTATCTCCAAAATACCTGGAAGAAAATAGAAGATTTGGAAAAGATTTTTATTTGCAAAAAGTTCTAGCTTTTATATTGATGCACTGTTTAAAGACTTATGGGACGATATCTCCTCTTCTGTTTGTGGTAAACTCTGTTTGTTTCAAGTTTGACTTGATTAGTCATTACAATTTCAGTTTAGATAATTTCGGAGACAACACTGCCTTTCCATGACGATAAATAAATAAAAGTTCAAATAGGGACAAAATCCTTTTAATAGACAGTAATTTTCAAAAACAGTGATAACATTTGACAAAAAATACTGGATATTTCGGTCACTGCATATGTGACCAAAATATCTAGCATTTTTTGTCAAATTTTATCACTGTTTGTGAAAGTTATCACTGTCTATTAAAAGGATTTTATCCCTATTTGAACTTTTATTTATTAATTTCATTTTTTTTTTATTTCAATTCCCAACATAGAGAATTTATGTCAAGTTTGAATTATTACGATTTTATTGCAAAAGGCCATGGGACCCATGGGACGAGCGCTAAAAAAAAAGGGAGAGAAATTTAACAGAAATTCAAACAATAGAAAACACAACTTATGAAAATTAAAAATAGAATGACAATGGTTATTTTGTGAAAGATAAATAGGGGACAAGCTGACAAATTGGTATTTTTCTTGTATCTAGAAAAATGTAACTTCCACATAATAAATCATGGTCTTATTTCAAGGGTAAGGTAGATTCTTGTGGTTACTTTTATGCATAAAATTAGAACTAATGTAGTTTTATACTTCAGATGAAAGTTTAAGGGAGCTCTTATGGTTAAACCTTTTAGGAGATGGCCATTTTTACACTATGTATTCTCAATAACATGCAAAATACTTTTCTCACAAGTTTAAAATATGTCACACTTTATTTTACTGAATTATCTAGAAGTCTTGCAGTATCTTTTTAGTTCAATTTAAAATTTCTCACGCACAGATTGAAAGGTGTAAATAAATTAAACAAAATCGAAGTGTTGCACTTATGGTAAAGATTTTGCAAACGACATAGAAATGGGGGAAAAACAAGATCTTCACAAGAAAGCAAACATATTTATGAAAACAATTTAGTATATTACAATTTTGTTTTGTTGTGTAAAGATATCCTATCAGCATATGATTTCAAGTTTCAACGTGTTAATAAAGGTTTCATTACACTAAAGAAACAGCCCACCCTTACTTTATTATCATTTGTGTGAATGGGAGGGGATTTTAGTAGATTGTGTTCACACAATCCGAAGGTTTAGGGTCATTGAAAAAAAAATTTTAGTTTTGGAGAAATCTCTTGGAACCTGCACTTACCACCTTAAATGTCAAATCTTAGGCAGTAGCGTTCAAGATTCTCGGAAACCACAAAACCCAGCTCAAAGTAACCAAACAACATTTAGAAGGTTCAAAAACAACGCTGGCCCACATTTACCCCCCCCCCCCCCCTGTGAAAATACTCCCCTGTGGAAAATAAGGCTTTCCAAATTTGAGAATTTTATTTGAGTTTAATTTTTTTTTAATTTCCGTTAGGGGAGGGAATTTTGGTACTTGTGTATTGTGCGCCACTCACTCAAGATTACGCTGTGTAAAATTCAAGAACACACCGGTTTTTTCGTTAGTTTCTTCGTTACTTTAGACATAAATTTGCGGGTCTCCATGCAAAATGTGTTTGGTACAATTATTCGGCATATTAGATATATGGATAAATAAGCGTATGTTAAAGCCAAATATATTGCCATGAACACAGTAATATAAAATAAATGAAAGCCACAAATAACATAAACTTTGATAAGCTATCATCATAAAACACAAATGAAACACTAAATTAACCTAATAATAGTACTTGCTACTTGGAAAAACGGCCATTAAAAAAAAAATATTTAACACTTGGAAAAAACACTTAAAGGAAACATTACATTAACTTTATACTGGGATTTTCTATTCCTTTTTTTAGGTAACAAAATTTCCAGATACCTCGCTATTCTTCTGTAATTTTTTAGTGGCCATATACCTAGAAATAATTGTTTTCTGACTTCAATCTATCCAAATAATTTACCCCCCCCCCCCAATGTACAAAAATATAGCACAAATTATGTATTTCCCATGTATTCTGTCACTTATCTTTGTCTTGTCTCGCACTAAGCTGAAAAAAATAACGAAGAAACCGGTTTTGTTCTTGAGTTTTACGCAGCGTAACCTAGAGTGAGTGGCTCAAACACAAGAACCAAAATTCCTTCCCCCTACTGAAATTAAAAAAATTAAACTCAAATAATATTCTCAAATTTGGAAAGCCTTATTTTCCACGGGTGGTCTTTAGTTGGAGGGGAAACTGGGGATTGGAGGAGGTAAATTAGGGTCTTGTGAGGGCAGTTGCCCCTCCTCTATCCCATAGAAAATTTAGGCACCCCTGCTTTCAACTCAATACAGGAAACCCCGACTAGAGAAGTACACACTACAAGGAATGAAGCCCATTTACTGACCAACCAAAAATTTGTGAGGCTGCAAGATTTATCAGAATCAGATGACACTGTGATTTCTTTTAAGACCCAGATTCCAGCAATTATTGGCAGGAAAAGTGAAATCCTTGCGTGGTAATCCGTATAGAGAAACACAAGTTTTATCAACACTACGCTACAACAATTAAAAATTCACCGTTATATTCACTTGTAACGCCGGTAGCTAACTAACATTTCATTCAACGGAACGCAATTCACCACATAGGCGTACATCTGGCTAAACTATATAATGAGTTGAAAAGTAAGTTTAAAACATTTACTTCTGAATGTTGAAGCCGCTACCAAAATAAAATCACAACATTCCTGCCCCCTTAGACACATAGGTAAGGTAACATTATTTTAGTTTTACCATATTTCCCTTAAACACTTTGCTTCCTCGGCATGAACACGAATCCATCTTACTCTTAAATCGATGGTAGAAGCTGGGCCAGAAGAAAAAAGTAAGAAAAATCTTCACTGTTGCGTTATGGCCTCGGTGAACCAACTTTGGGGGAGTCACGATGAGGTTTCAGGATTAGCCGACTACGATAGTCCTCCAGTACCATCAGTTCGAAATGAGTTGAACCATCCTTCCTTTTGGTACGCCGATATAAAAGACCGTCGGCTCCATTTTCATCTGCCTGGTCAGTGACTAGTAAATTAAAAAAAAACGAGCGAGTTCAATGTCCTTCTGCTGACTATCCTTGGAGTCTTGGAACGAATTGGTCTTTCCTTTTCCTTCGAGGACCTTCTTCAGGAATACGGGCAAGGACTTGGTGCTTATCTATAAAGATACAAAACAAACATTTTTTTTCTATTTACAATAAACGGGACAATACATCAGCATTTCCGTTTTCTAATCGACTCCGACTTCGAATGTCGAAGTGGTGCTCTTGGAGCGCCAGGGAACAGCGTGTAAAGAGAGCGTTGTTACTCCGAGCCACGTTACACCAGGAAAACAGGTTATGATCAGTTTTTACGGTAAACTTCTGGCCTCCGAGGTACTACCAAAAACTTTCCACTCCCCATTTTAACGTCAAAGCCTCACGTTTTACTGTCGAATAGCGCTGTTCCGTTGGTGACAGCTTCTTACTTTTATCTGCAATGCTCCTCTCCGTTGCATTGAGTCAGGACTGCTTCAATCCCCATGTTCGAAGCATCCGTTTGAAGCACAAACTCTTTGGCAAATTCGGCACTGCTCAGGACAGAGGGGGTAGTGAGTGCAGTTTTCAAGGCCTTAAAGGCTACCTTTTGCTCCCAAGACAGCGTAAAGTGGTTTGTATTTCGTTTCTGAAGAAGCTCCGTCAGCGGCACCGCACCCGAAGAGAAATTGCAGATAAACCTCTGGTAATACGCAGCGATACCAACGAATGACCTCACTTCATTTTTTTTGCTGGCTCTGGAAAGTTCTTCACAGCCTCAACATTGCTTTCAAGCGGTGTGATTTTGCTATTTCCCACTTTGTGGCCCAAATACTAAACTTCGTCAAGTCTGAACTTGCATATGTCAGGATGAATGTGAAGACCAGCAGCCGCTATTCTTCCCAAGACCTCCTTTATATGCTACTCGTGATCTTCTCAACTATCGGAGAATATTATACGGTCGTCAAGGTACGCCCTTGCAAAGCAAAGGCATCCAGTCAAAATCGTATCCATGGCTCGCTGGTGCCCCGTGAACACCAAAAGGAGGACTCTAAACTCTTAAAATCCGGACTTCGTTTGGAAAGCCGTCTTTTCCATGCTGTCTGGCATAATTTCTACTTGTCAGTAGCTTCTGGTAAGATCTAAAACCCTGAAGACCTTTTTGTTATCTACTTCCTCCAGCAATTCACTATGCGGGGAAGAGAGTGGGCATCAAACTTGGATACTCGATTTAAAGCTTGGAAGTTCAAACATAAACGAATGCTTCCATTCGGCTTGGTAACCACGACTACCGGAGAACAAAAGGGGCTAGAAGACGGCTGTATGATCCCTAAATCCAGCATTCGCTCTTCAATGGCTTGTTGTCGGCTTGGGGGTATCCTGTAAGGTTTTTGACGAACAAGATAGGAATTACCTGTATTAACATAGTGTCTGACCATTGCTGTTCTTCCGAAAATTTTTGAGAAGGAATTTCTAAATCCTATTAGTATGCCAAAAAGTCCTTTCTTTCTCCTTTCACTAAGATGACTTAGCGAATCTATCACAATCTGGATGTCACCTGGTTATCGGAAATGTGTCAGGTCAAGCGTAGGTATAGTCGGAGCTTCATAAGCAAAGAGAAGGAAATCCGTTGGCCAACGCTCAAGCTTTCTAAGATGATTGATGTGTAAAATATTCTTCTTCTTTCTTCCTTCCAGGAATAGGACTTTGTAGTTCACGGTCCCGACTTTCTGAGATATTTTGAAGGGTTCTTGCCATCTGGTTTCCAATTTATGAATTCCAGTTGGCAGAAGGACAAGGATCTTGTCGCCCAATTGCAGATTTCGTGGCTTAGCCTTCTTGTTGTATTGGGTTTTCTGCCTTTCAGACGCTTCCAGAAGATTTTTATGGGCCTCTCCCAGGATCTGACGTACTCGTTCTCGCACGGACAAGACTTCATGCGCGGGTCTAACGATAGAGTTTCCAGCGTCTTCCTCTTGTTCATTGATGATATCCAATGGGCCACTTGGCCTTCTCCTATAAAGACGCTCAAAAGGACTAAACATGGTCGAGGCTTGAGTAGTTTCTAGATAAGCAAACAAGAATTGGGGGATAAAACAATTCCAGTCTCTCGAGTTAACCACGAAGAACTTCTTCAATAGCCGAACAACCGTCCCGTTCATGTTTTTAACCAGGTCATCCGTTTGCTGATGAAAGGGGGCGAAATTCGTATAGGTTTTATTCCGTAAATTTTGTACACCTCAAGTTAGTTCTTGGCAAGAAAATTCGAAACCTGGTCTGTCAAGATCTCTTTACGATCACCAACCTGACAGAAGTACTGCTGAAATACTTGTGTAATTTTCCAGGCATTCATCGATCTCAAGGGTATGCCCTCGGGATAACGAGTACAATAATCCGATATCACCAAGAAGAATCGATGAAAGTTGCGAGATGGTACCAATGTATCCACAATGTCTGCTGCAATCCTCCTGAAAGGCTCTTCAATGACAGGCAGTCCTAACAAGGGGACCCACTCTTTTGGATTCAGCCGTGCAACTAGCTGGCAGGGCTCACAAGTACGTACACAACTTTTGACATCTTGGCGTACCCCAGGCCAGAAACGGCTATGAATGATCCGATCCAGAGTGCAAGCAACTCCAATTTGGCCACTCATTGGGGAATTATGGGCGGCTCTCAACACAAACGACCTACAAGGCTTGGGAACTACCAGCTGTGCCATCTCTTCATTATCCAACCTGGTCTCGCTCTTCCCTTAGAGAAGACTGTTGATGAGCTGGTAACCCTGGCCTAAACTAGCCAGAGCAAAACACTTTGTCAGAATAGAATCTTGTTATTGAAGGTCAGCAAACTTCTTGAAAGTCAGCTTTTCTTGATCAACTTCTGAAGGTGCTCCTTGAGTTTTTTCGTCTCCATTCTGCTTTCTCCTTTCGTCGGCATCGTCGACTCTTTTTGTGAATCAAGTTGCCATTCCTATTCGCCGACTGGGCTGAGGTATCTGCTTTAAATCCAGCGTAGTTCTTCGCACTAGTCGACAGAAGAATAGAGACAGCAGGCCTGTCTACTTAAGAACTTCGGCTACAAGGTTCTAGGAATCCTGGCAACGATCTTCCAATGATAGCGTCTATGGGTAGATCATCAGAAACTGCAACTACTATTGCTACTACAACTATTACTACGCATAATTACTGAACCTTTCAACATTGCTGAAAAAAAATAATTTCTCAAAACTTTGTTTGAACATTTGTTTGTTATGGTAAATTATGGGCGTGGGGGGGGGAGGGGTCTTTCTCAAACAACTTTGACTATTGAAAAGGGCATTATAACTTCCAATTTAAAATCAAATGAGACCCATCTGAATTTAATAAAACCGCCCATTCCATAAGAACCTTTTATGCCCCCAGGACATAACTTCAAGCCCTTCCCCCAGGGCTCTGGGGGGTTGTGTCAACCATGGGTGCATTGCTATATGTTCTTTGGATTATTTTAAACAAAATTGCCATCGTACAATTTCAATCAGATATTTTTGGTGAAAATAGGAGTAGTTGGGTGGGGGGGGGCTACTTGACCTTCATCAATATTGACTCTTAAAAGACATCTAGAACTTCCAATTTCAACAAATTGATATATCTCTAAAGTTTATACAACGATCCCATCGATAAGAACATTAAATGCCCCAGTTATATAACCTACAACTCTTGCCCTCATGCTCTGGGAGTTTGTATCAACCTCAAAAGCCTTGTTATTTGATATTTGGACTATTTTAAATGAAACGACTGTCTATACATAAACTGAATACATCTCGGAAAAAAACGACGAGTTTTGTTAGTGTGTGTGTGTGTGGGTGGGGGGTGGTGGTGTAGCTGCGCTCGGATCACCTTGACTCTTAAAAATGGCACTAGAAATTCTGATCACTAATTCAGTGAATCCCTTCCAAAGCATGTGCAACCACCTTTTCTATAAGAAAATTATATGTCCCCACGGCATAACTTACAACACATTTTCGTGAGAGATGTAGGGGGGGAGGTTGTCCTCCTCACAAACATAATTTCTGAAACCTTCAACTACGATGAACGAAATTATTGTCTCCAAATTGTTATTGGAGGTGTTAAGGGAAATGATGAGCCTTGAGGGGGGGGAGGTAGTTGCTCTCAAATCACTTTGACTGTTAAAAAAGCCCTTATAACTTCCAATTTCAAATCAAATACGCCCAATCTGAAGTTTATACGACCGCCCATTCCATGAAAAAAACTTATAAGCCCACGTGGCATAACTTACAACCCGATCCCCAGGGTGCTGGGGGGTTGTTTTACCCCTAGAGACATTATTATATGTTCTTTGAACTATTTTTAACAAAATTGCTATCTCATGATTTCAATTAGATGCGTTTGGTGAAAATAGGGTTGTCCGGATTGAGGAGGGGGCTAAATGCCCTCCATCACTTTTGACGCTTAAAAAGGAACTAGAATTTCCAATTTCCAGCCAAATGAGCGTCTTCTAAAGTTAAACAACTATTTCTTCCATAAAAACCTTAAATGCCCCGTGGCATAACTTGCAACCCTCACCCCAAGACTCGGGTGGTTTGTATCAGCCTCAAAAGACTTGTTATATGATCTTTGGACTAATTTTAAAAAAATGAGTTTCTAAAAAATCTTTTTATACGTTTCTTTTAAGGACAAAATCATGATTTGGGGGGGGGGGGTAACTGCCGTCTGATCACTTTGACTTTTAAACAGAGCACTAGACATTCAGATTACAAATCCAATGAGTCCCCTCCGAAGTATATACAACCACCCTTTCTATAAAAGCCTTATACGCCTCGGGGGCACAACTGACAACCATTGCCCTTAGAGCTGTGAGGGCGGGGTTGTCTTCCTGAAAAGTATAATTTCCGGACCCTTCAACTAGAATGAACAAAATTTATATCTCCAAATTTTGATTGGATGTCTTTGAGGAAATTATGTGTGGTGGTGGGGGGGGGTTGCTCTCAAATCACTTTGATTCTTATAAAGGGGCCTATAACTTTACCTGTCAAATCAAATGAGCCCCATCTGAAGTTTATGCGACGACCCATTCAAAAAGAACCTTATATGACAACAGGTCATGACTTACAACCCTATCGCGAGGGCACTGGGGGGTTGCGTCAACCCTTGGGGCATTGTTTTAGTTCTTTGGACGATTTTGAGCAAAATCACTATCTCACAATTTCAATCAGATTCGTTTGGTGAAGAGGGGTTGTCAGAAGGGGGGGGGGAGCCTAGCTGCCCTCCAACACTTTTGACTATTAAAAGGGAACTAGAAATTCCAATTTTTAACCAAATGAGCCTCCACTAAAGTTTATACAATCATCCCTTCCATAATAAACCTTAAAAGCCTCCAGGGCATAACTTACAACCCTTGCCCCTAGGATATGGGGTTTGTTTCAAACTCAAAAGCCTTGTTATATGATATTTAGACTGTTTTTAATAAAATGGCTATCTCAAAATTTCTTTTAGATGCATTTCGGGACAATACGACGTGTGTGTGTGTGTGTGAGGGGGGGGGTAGCAGCCCGGCGATCAATTTGACTCTTAAAAAAAGCACTAGAACTTCTGATTACCAATCCAAAGAGCCTCCTCCGAAGTTTATATAACCACCCTTCTATAAAAACCTTATATACCCCCCAGGGCATAACTTAAAAACCATGCCCTGAAGGCTGGGGGATTTGTCATCCTCAGAAATAATCTCCAGGGCTTTCATATACGTTTAACAAAATGGCTATTTCAAATTTTGATTGGAAGTGTTTGGGGAAATGGTAACTTACAGCCCTTGTCCTGAGGGCTGTAGGTGGGATGTCACCCTCAGACATAATTCCCAGACCTTTCAACTACGGTCAACAAAATGACAACATCAAAATGTTGATCAGACGTGTTTGGGGAAATGATGAGCGTGGGGAGGGGGGGGGGGTATTTGCCCACCGATCACCTTCGACTATTAACAAGGGCACTTGCCCTTTCAATTTCCAATCAAATGAGCCCTTTTGAAGTTTCTACGACAACACTTTCAATGAAAACCTTATATGCCACAACGGCATAAATTTCAACCTTTGCCCTTGAATTACAACCTTTGACCTTGAGGACTGTGACAGCCCAGGGGGGCTGTCATCCTCAAAGACATAATATGCAAAGCTTTCAACTATGTTTAACAAAATGGCTATTTCAAAATTTTGATTGGATGTGTTTGGTGAAATGGTGAGCTTGCGAGGGGCATTAGTTGCCTTCCAATCACTTTCGACTAAATCAATTTCCAATTGAATGAGCCCTTTTTAAAGTTTCTATGACAACACCTTCTATAAGAACCTTATACTCTCCCAGTGCACAACTTACAGCCCTTACCCCGAGGGTTGTGGCGGGCGGAGTTGTCATCCTCAAAGACATAATTTCCGGATGTTTCAAATATGTTGAACAAAATGGCTATCTCAAAATTTAGATTAAATATGGTTAGGAAAATGGTGGGCGTGGGAGGGGGGTTTGTTGCCCTCCAATCGCTTTTGACAATTAAAAAGAACACTAGTCCTTTGAATTTCTAATCGAATGAGCCCTTTTTGAAGTTTTTACGTTAACTCGTTCGATACAAAGTTTCCTGGTCTAAACACACACAATATATATATATATATATATATATATATATATATATATATATATATATATATATACTACTACTACTACTACTAAAACTCACCGCAGCACCAAGCCGCATGAGGCCAAAACAGCTACGCAAGTTCCTCCTCCACCCCAATCTATTCAAAGCCTCCCTTTTAACACCCACCCACGAAGTTCCCATTTCCTTTAAATCTTTCTTTATGACGTCCTCCCACCCCAGACGGGGCGACCTGCTTTCCGTTTAGCCCAAGATGGTTGGCCGAAAAGAACAATCTTCGGCAATCTGTCATCCTTCATCCGCACAACGTGCCCTAACCACCTCAGCCTTTCTTTCATTATAGCCCTAGAGCGGTATTGAACCACACCTTTCGCACAGCCTATTGTTTGAAATACGGTGAATCAGCCGGGTACCCAGAACAATCCTTAAGCAATTTCTCTGGAAAACATCTAGCAAATCTTCATCCGCTTTTCAGAGCGTCCATGCTTCAGAGCCATATTTGACCACTGTCATCATTGTAGCTTCTAATATTCTAATCTTGGTTTGCAGACTTATCTTCCTATTCTTCCAGACTTTTTTTAACTGTGAAAAAACACCCTGAGCATTGGCTATTCTATTTTTAACATCTTCACTGCTCCCACCATCTTTATTAATAATACTATCAAGGTAAGTGACGCTGCCCACCTGATCAATCTTTTCATTACCCAAAGTCACCTTTTCATCTTCACTTATTTCTAGCCTTAGTGATTTTGTCCTCCTAACATTAATTTTCAAACAGATACTAGCTTCCTGACTTCGCAAAAGGACTAAAACTTCGTTAACTTTGTTCACACTATCATCTAAGATGCTTAAATCGCCAGCATAATGTAAGTTCAGGAAACTTTTTCCTCCCGAATCGATTCTCTAGTTTTCCGTTGACTTTCTTGTGATTCTTGAGACGAAATCCATCAAAATAATCCCTATAAAGGGGGATAGAACACAGCCCTTCTTAACACCTGATTTAATACAGAACCAGCTGCTAACCTCATTTCCCACCTTAACCGCAGCAGTGCTATTCTCGTACATAGCACTAATCACTTTAATGTATTTGTCCGGTATACCATACAAGGACAAAACCTTTTCTAAAGCTCTTCTATCAACAGAATCGAACGCTTGCTCGTAATCTATAAAAATGAGGACCAAAGGTGTTTGAAAACGCAGGAACTTCTCAATTATTATCCCAAGAGTGAGAATTTGGTCGACCCATCCTCTACCTTTTCTAAAACTGCACTGTTCTTCTCTTAATACTTTCTCTACGGCATCTCTCAGTCTAAAAAGTATCATATTACTAAGTAATTTACTACCTACATAGACCAGACTACTACCTCGATAATTACAACACTCACTTTTATCATCTTTCTTATAAAGTGGTTTAATTAAGGTTTTCCTAAAATCGTTAAGTACTTCCCCCTTTTCAAAAATCATATTCATAATCTTCAGTAACTTATTTCTAACCTCAGAGCCACCATATTTAAGAAACTCATTTACCACCCTATTAGCACCTGGAGCCTTATTATTCTCTAATCCTTTTAGTACTGTTGCTAATTCCTCCTTACAAAACAAATCTTCCTTCACATCCAAAGCATCACAAACTTTTTCATTTTCCTCTATATTTTTTCCTGCAACTCTATCACGGTTAAGCAAGTTCTCAAAGTGTTCCGCCCATCTCTCTTTAGTTTTTTCCTTATCGCTAATAGCGACCCCATTCCTATCTTTAACTGGGACAAGTCCGGATTGACTACTTCCTCTCAATTTATTAGTGTGCCATTATAACATTTTACTATCATGCTGTCCAGCTTTAGCTCCCAGATTTTTGGAAGTTCTATCCATAGCCTCCTCTTTCCACCTTCTTAGTTCATATTTTAATTCTGTTTTCCCTTTGTTTACATTTGTCTTTTTTTCGTACGATTTTATCACTCAGATATTTCTTGTACAAGTCCTTACTCCTTTCTATTAAACATAAAGCTTTTTCACTGATATTCTTAGCAGCAGCTCTAGCTTTCTTCCCTAAGACACCTTCAGCAACTTCACAAATTATTTTTTTTTAAATTATTCCAACCATCTTCCACATTATAAAATTTTTAACTCTCGAGTTTAGTATTCAACTGTTCCTGAATATATATATATATATATATATATATATATATATATATATATATATATATATATATATATATATATATATATATATATAATATATAATACATTGAGCCAACTTCGTTCTTTACTTAGGCAGCGCTATTGCACTGCCCATGATATGATTTATCAGGGGCAAGTACTCAAGTTGCTTATAGCAAAGATCACAAGACTTCAATGTTGGTCTATTAGTAATTAAAAAAACAATTGCATTAAAAGAAGTTTTTCAAAGAAAAGAAAAGAGCCATATTAAGCCTAGGACCAGCCAAAATTAATTACTATTGTAGCTAAAACTAAAAGCAAAAAGAAATAACTTTTAAAGAATAAATGAAACCCGAGACGAATATAAATTAAAATTAACAATCATTTCAAGTTTAAAGATAAGAGGTGCAAATATAAATAAAGGAATAAATCTTTAAAAAAAACTTGTTTTATTGCTTTTTTTGTGTTTTTTAAAATATATTCTTCAATATTTTATTACAATTTATCCCCCATGAGTACTTTATATACAAGGGTTATAAGTGTTATAAAGTTCAGAAGGGGCTCATTCAAATGGAATTCATATTTTCCAATGCCCTTTTTGTAAACTCAAATGTGGTTAGAGGGGAATATGCCCATCCCCAATCCCAACGCCCTCTTTTCCCCAAATGTTGTAAGATTTCAATGTTTTATTATTATTAATTTTTTAAAAAAATTCCAAAAGAGACATTTTTCAAAGAAAAATAAAGGCCATATTAATCTTAAGATCACAAGAAATAAAAACCTAGGATTTTTCAAACTCGAAACGACCAGGATTACTTTTAAAGAATATTTTTTTCTTAATAAATTCTCTCTATATATAAATAGCTTCAATATTTTGTTATGATTTTTCCCCCAGGGCTACTTCATATGCAAGTGGTGGTGTTATAAAATTCGGAGGGGGTTCTTTCAATAGGAATTGATATGTTCTAGTGCCCTTTTTAAAACTAAAATGTGATTGGAAAGAAATAAGCCCACCCACCGACCCCACGCCCTCTTTTTCCCAAATGCATCTGATCGAAATGTTAAAATAGCCATTATGTCCGATAGTCCAATGTTGAAATATTTAAAATCATTATGCCGCCAGTGTTAAAAATGCTCCCACTGCTCCAATGACAAGGGCTGCAAGGTATACAAGCTGTCCGTCGTTATACATACAAGGTTTATATCGAAAGGGTAATCTTATAGATTTCGGAAAAGGCTCATTCGATTTAAATCAAAGTTCTAGCTCCATTTTTAAAAGTCAAGAGTAATCAGACGGTAAGCACTTCCTTTTTTCTTAAATGCTTCAGATCAAAATTTTAAGTTTGCCATTTTGTTCAAAATCCTCCCAATGTCAAATAACTGATTCCAGATTTGAACCCTCCCCTCGAGCCCTAGGGGAAATGGCTCTGAGCTACGGAACTTCTCATTGTTACTTTGATGCTGTGTTTACTTTAATACCTTATTTACTTTGGTACTTCCTTTACTTTGATATTGTAAAACTGAAAAAATTTTTGATAATTTGAAGAAATTTTAATGTTGAAAAAAAAATTGATCTTGAAATAACAAATTTCTTAAGAACAAATTTCAGTTCAATCAAAAACGAACGGAAAAATAAGTAAAAGAAAAATTCGAGAAGAATTTTTTCAAAAAAAAGTAAAGGCCATATAAAACTTAAAATCAGCAGATACTAAAACCTATCAACATTCCAACTAAAAAAGGCAGAAAGTAAATAAACAATCATAGAAAACAAACATTAAACACATAATCATAGCAAACAAACATACAACAGGTACTAATATAAATAAATAAATGAATTTTAAAACGGATAAAACTGAAATCTAATGTGCAAATCGAGCTTAAAACGATAAAAATATCTTTTACTATTAAAGAATAAATAAAACCCAAAACGAACAAAAATTAAATAAGCAATCATAGAAAAAAACATGCAGGAGATATTAATGTAAATGAATAAATAAATCTTAAAACGAGTAAAATTTAAATCTAATAAGCAAATCAAGCGTAAAACGAAAAAAAAATTTACCATTAAAGAATAAATAAAACCCAAACGAACAGATATTGAATAAGCAATCATAGCGAACAATAATACAACAAGTCCTTGTATAAAAATGAATAAATAAATATTAAAACGAGTAAAACTTGAATTGAATATGCAAACCAAGCTTAAAATGATCAAAAGTAACTACAAATAAGTGTTTGGGTTCTGCTTCCTTCCCTAACTATAACAGTCTAAAACCTCCTTAGTCATTGGCGCTTTCCTGAAAACCAAATGTGTCTTCAACAGTTTTGATAAGAGCTAATAAAATCAAAACAGATTTTTGAAATATTGACTGTTGTAAGCTCATATGTTCAAGATTTTATTTCACTGTAATTTTTATTTTCATTTTGAATGTTGTAATAACTGGAAAAATAAAGATTTGTAATATAATTCGTTTTCAGTGAAGCGCCAGCAGACATTTACAGTTAGTGAAGGAAGCAGTAGCCAAACTCTTGTTTATAGTGAAACTATATTTTTGTCTTGAACAGTCTAGGAAAGAACTAATAAAATTAAACTGAATATTTGATATGTGCTGATGGTAATTGCTGAATGGTCATCAGTTCAAAGTTTAATTTTAATTTTTATCTTCAATCTTTAGTGAAAGAAAATAATTGCAATATAATTCGTTTTCAGCAAAGCGCTAATTACGCAGTGGGTTATGGACTTTTATAGTTAGGGAAGGAGGCAGCGCCCAAACTCTTATTTGTAGAGATTTTTCGTCGTTTTAAGCTCGATATACATACTCAATTTAAGTTTTACTCGTTTTAAGATTTATTTATTTATTTATATTAGTACTTGTTGCATATTTGTTTGCTATCATTGCTTTTTAAATTTCTGTTCGTTTTGAGTTTCATTTATTCTTTAATAATACAAGATTATCTTTTCGTTTTAATCTTGATTTACTTATTAGATTTCAGTTTTACTTCTCTTAAGATTCATTTATATTAGTACTTTTTATATGTTTGTTTTCTATGATTGTTTATTTAGTTTCTGTTCGTTTTGGGAATAGTTTTGGCTGATAGTACTAGATTTTTTTTCGTTTCAGCTATATTTTTGTTTGCTATGATTATTTATTTGAAGTTTGTTTTCTGTGATCTTTTATTTAATTTCTGTTCCTCTTGGGTTGCATTTATTCTTTAACAGTGATTTCCATTTGTTTGTTGTTTATAGCTTGTGTGATTCTATATTATTGTTTATTTAATTTCTGCTCGCTTTGGGTTTTACTTACTCTTTAATAGTAAAATATATTTTATTCATTTTCAGCTCTATTTGCATACTAGATTTCAGTTTTACTCATTTTAAGATTTATTTATACATTTATATTAGTACCTGTTATATTTTTGTTGGCTATGATTATTTATTTAAAGTTTGTTTTCTGTGACCTTTTATATCATTTTTGTTCGTTTTGGGTTACATTTATTCTTTAATAGTAATTTCTAGTCGTTTTGAGTTTCAATTTTAATAGGTTTTAGTATCTGTTGATCTTAAGTTTAATATGACCTTTACTTTTATAAGAAACTTCATTTTTTAATGCTTTTTCAATTAATAGAAGAAAATATTGAAGGGGAAGTTGGCATATCAGAAATATTCTCGGAACTGATTAAAGTATCAAATTGTAATTTCTAGGGTTTGATGAGGGGGTTGTTAAACGGACCCAAAGATAATATAAGCATACTACTATTACTATTAATACTACTGCTAACCTGCTACTTCTGCTACCATAATTAATACTACTACTAGTACTGCTACTACTACAACTATTACTTCTAATACTACCACTGCTACTACAACCACTACTATCATTGCTGCTATAACTACTACTATAAAAAACGGAATATTAAGTTGAAAATTTATGGAAATATAAAAAGGGAAGTTGGCGTATCAGAAATATTTCAGGAAAGGCTTAGAGTAATAGGTTTAAACTTCCAGGACATGATGAGGGGCTTTTGAACAAACCAAAAGGAATATGTGCATGTACCTAGTACTATTAATAAAACTATAATTACTATAACTATAACTACTACTACTAATACAACTATTATTACTGTAACTGCTACTATTAATACAACTTGTAATGCATCTACAACTGCTGCAACTACTACTACTACCACTTCTGCTACTACTATTACTACTAATACTACTATTGTTACTGTTACAACTACCACTACTGCTGCAGCTTCTACTACTACTACTACTACTACTCCTAATGCTACAATTATGACAACTGCTAAAGCTAATGATTTGAAAATAAAAACCAATCAAGAAATAACTAGGGAACTGAATCAAAACACACTATGTGCATGCAAGTTGTCAAAAGGCCGTGTCTTAGGAACGGCTAAGGGCATTAAGTTAGAACTTTCAGGGAATGATGAGGGGGAAAATGAATTGAATTAAATGCAATAAGTGTTTGCTACTACTACCACTACTACTGCTTCTGCTACCAGGGTTACTACTACTGCTAAAACTACTACTTCTATTGCAACTACAACTACTAAAAAGACTAAGGGTATTAACGTGAAAATTTCAGGCAATGTTAAGGGGGAAGTTGAATTAAATTAAAAGACACTTTTTCATACACATGTTCAAAAGAGCGTATCAGCAATATCTTAGAAACAGCTAATGTTGATAAATATGTAGCAGCTAAGTAGCAGCATAATGTTGAAACTTTCAGGGTATGGTGAGGGAGATGTTCAACAGACCAAAAGATAATATGTACAAAAAACCGCTGATACTCCAACTGCTACAACTACTACTTGTTTGACTGCTACTTCTACTATTAAAACTAATGGTATTGCTATTATTACAACTACTACTGCTGCTGTTATTAGGAACTGCTGGAATTAATATTAAGTTGAAACCTACCGGGCTTGTCGCAGAGGATCTTGAACTAAACATAAGGCAATATTTGAATGATAATACTTCTACTTATACTGCAACTACTAAAACTGCCACAACTACTACCAATAATAATATCTCTACTACTACAACAACTACTACTGCTGCTTCTACTACTATTACTACACTAATACTGCTACTACCACTACTACTACTATTGCTGCTGCTACTACCACTGCTATTATTACTACTATCACTACTACCACTAAGGGTATTAAGGCAGAAATTTCAGAGAATGTTGAACTAAATAAAAACTGACTATGTGTAATCAGGTTAACAAATTGTCATATCGCGGATGTCCCAAGAACAGCTTTCATAATAACAGAGTAGACCAGAAATAATCCCAGAAATCATAAGGGAGTAGATATCAATTTCACTTTTGAGGCATTAATTAAAGTTTCTTTTGTATCCCCCCCCCCCCAAAAAAAAAAACCTTTGCTGGAAAATATCCCTTTGCTGGCTTTTTGCAGGAAAACTTTTCCAAGGAGGAGGGGATTACCAGCATAATTTTAAAAATAATCAAAAATTAAAGTCTTTTCCAAATAAAAATGCGATAAGAAATTTTTTATCCCGAGATCGTCCGCAAGAAATTTTCTGGGAATTTTCAGCTAGAATGGAATTGTCTGGTGGGAATTACCCAGGAGGCAAGATTTGTATGTGAAAAGTACTTTCCATGGAGGAATTTTCCGAGGGGGAAGGAATTTTTTATGGAGAGGAAGCCGGATTTCCTGGTATTATTGAAAAACAATCAGAAATTAAATTAAATAAAAAGATCAACTGAATGTAAGGAGAAAATCAAAACTTAGAACATAGTGTATTGGTCTATTATTAAGGAGAGGTGGTAGATCTTTGTGTAGGAAGGGTGAGCGCTAAGATACCCAAAGAAGTGTTTAAATGGCCTAATTTTTTAAGCTAGTATTTCAATGCCTAAGTTTGGGATTAGTGTTTTTTCTTAGTTCGTACGTATATTTTCTGTCTACACCTTTATATTGGCGCTGAGACGTGGGGAGAGTAGTTTCTCAGTAGTAACCAAGTTGATTCAGGGTATGTCTGATGAAATTGTGTACAGTAAAGTATAATTTCCAATTATCTGTTATGAAAGAGTGTCGGTGGGCGCAGACTGGGGAGAGAAGATGGTGCCTGAAACCACCTTGAGGGAGCCGAATTTCTCGGCATAATCTGATAAACCAACAGAAATTACAATTTAAAAGAATAACTAGTTTTGTCAACTTAAAGTACAGAACAACATTGAAAAAGACAAAAATTAGTCCATATATGAATGGGGCTGCACCTTTATAAATCCCAATCTCTTTAAACAAAAGTCTGTATTGCTTTAACAAAGCTTTTTATTCCAATTAAACGGCCCTAATATTTGTGGAGTTTTTCTTAAAGAATTGGGAAGCCGTCAAATTTCAGCGTAAAGAGAGAGGGGCTTAGGAGTGGGAAACCCCTCATATTTTGGAGAAAAGTTTTATTTAAAGTTTTAATGTAGGTCCTTATTTTTAGTTCGGAATTTTATTTTCCCCTTTAATTTCAGAAAAGTGTTACTTTAGTGAGAACACAAATATTTTAATAAATCTTAAAAATAGCACTAGATCTTACAGCTTCCAATAGAATTATACCCATCCCATCTAAAGTTTGTGTGACCATCCCTTCCATAAACACCTTATATGCCCGGGGCATAACAAACAACCCTTGCTCTTTGGCTCTCGAGGGTTGTGTCCACCCGGAAGCCATTGTTGTGCTCTTTGGACTATTGTGAACAAAATTGCTATCTCAAAATTTTTATTGGATGTGATTAGGTAAATGATGAGCAAGGGAGGGGGAGGGGGCTCGCTACCGTCCAATAGCTTTCGACTATTAAAAGGGCACTAGACCCTTCAATATCCAATTAAATAAGCCCCATTTGAACTTTATGCAACCATTCAACCATGTGCGACCATTACTGGACTACTCAACTATGCTGAACAAATTGGTTGTCTAATCATTTTGATTGGATGTTTTTGTGGAAATTATGAGTGTGTGTGTGGGGGGGGGGGGTATTTCCCCTCCAATCACTTTGGCTCTTAAACAGCGCACTAGAACTTCTGATTACCAATCCAATGAGCACCCTTCAAGATTTATACGACCACCTTTTCTATAAAAGCCTTATATACCCCCAGGGCATAAATTACAACCCTTCCCCAGAGGGTTTTGAGGGGAGAGTTGTCATCCTTAACCATTCAATTTCCGGACCTTTCACCTACATTGATTAAAATGGCTATCTGAAAATTTTTATTGGATATGTTTGGTAAATGATGGGCGTGGAGCTGGTTTTCCACAAATCATTTTTGACTATTAAAAAGGGTACTAGCCCTTTCAATTTACAATCGAAAGAGCCTCGTTTGAAGTTTCTACGACCACTCCTTCTACGAAGTGCCCTCTAAAAAAAGAAGAAAAAAGTCTAAAAAAAAAGAATAATACATTGTGCCCACATTACTCTTTACTTTAGCATCACTATTGCACTGCCTATCATTATCGACTTTGGATTAGTTTAATGACTCATGACAGGCCAAAATGAGCGAAGGCAGCACCCTCGTGACACCCTCTGTTAAGGAGCTAATATGGCATGTGAAGACCAGGGGCCCTGGAATCTTTTAACGACATGACTCTTTAAAAAATATCCTTATCGACAGTCACATAAGGTTTTTTTTTAATTAATTAAAAAAATCTTTATCCATAAAACAAGTTTTTTTTTAAGAAAAGTAAAGAGCTCTATAAAACCGAAAATGAGCAGAAATAAAGTCAAATAATGTTCAAAGTAAAAACTATTTCCATAAAACAAAAAGATATAATTTTTATTTCCATGAAAAAGACTATGTCAATAAAACGAATAAACGTTCATTTAAAAAGCTTTTTGCAAAAAATAAGTTTGTCAAAGAAGAGTCGAGCTCCATTAACCCGAAAATTAGTAACATAATTTTTAGCTTATGTTCTTAGCTTAATTTTTATGATTTTTCGCCTACATTTATTATTATTCTTTTTTTTTTAATTTGGCACCAGCTACTTCCGAAAATTAAAGAACTTCATATTGAGGTCTTTTCAACAAAAATGGATTTTAGGAAACTTGTTTCTAGGATACGTTTTTAAGACACTTATGGTGTGTAGATTCCTCTTTTTCACTTTCCTTAGCATTTTTCAACGAAACAAAAAAAAAACTCAAATCAAATAAAATTTTCAAATTTGGAAAACTTTATTTTTCACAGGGGGTTATTTTGGGAGGAAAGAAGAGGCTTCTTTTGCAGGGGAGGGGTATTTTGCGGGGGGAGGGGGGTCTGCCGGGGAGGCATATTTTCCGGGGGGTATTTTCTGCGAGGAGTGAAGCATTTAACGGGAGGGGGGTATATTCCAAGGGGAGTATTTTCTAGGGGGGAAATTATTTTCCGACGGGGTATTTCCTTGGTAGGAGGAGGTAAACGCCTAGAGCCCTTAATTTTTGCCCATTTACAATCCTATCAATTTCCCTATTTATGAGCAATCATTTTAACAGTGCTATATATTTCAGTCTTTTTTTTTAATCATAATCAAGATCAAATTTTAATATCCAATTTCTGCACGGCCCAAATTGTCCACGGAATTTTTATATATTAATAATCTTTTCAATATCATGAAACAAATGTTTAAATATTTGATGGGTTTTCCTCTTGTTCAATTTGGCAAGCAAAAAAAAAAGCCCAACCAAAATAAAAAAAAAGAATGTTAAAACTGTACCAAATAAAAAATAATGCAATAGAATGACGATAAAATAAAACCTAATACAGTGTGAAAGTATTGCAAGAATTAGTAGGCAAGATAGAATGAAGAAAGTTGAATAATTCTTACGGAAAATAAAGGTCTTTTGGGGGTCAAAATCTCCCAAAAATCTCATTTTTATAGTCGTTCCCCATTTCAATAAAAGTCGTCTATCGTTCGGATTTTTTTTTTTTTTTACCAGCCGTGGCAATAATTATAATAATTTATTTATGACCCACTTTTATACAAAACAAGCGGAGTAAAGCACACTAAAAAGGAAAAAAAAATCAATCAAATACACAGAAACAAAGATAATTTAAACATTAATAACTGACAAAAACAGACAGATAATATTATGGTTTTGTCCTAGGGACACAAAGGCATTTTTTGTCAAATTATTACTAAGCAATTCAAACGATTGGGTAATGTTGATAGTATTAAGGTTTTCAGAAATACGTGTTTTGCGACATAAAGTAGGAAGGTACAGTAAAGAATTGCAATATCTAAAATAAGCAATACAGATCTGGCGCAGATCGTTCTTATTCAATAACAAACACATTCCACTTAAAGACAAGACAGAATGGTCACAATATGTGGAATACATTTTAGCTAAAGCTCGGCGTAAATATCTTCCACGGTTATGCACAATTTTCTCATACCCGATGTTCAACTTTCCTTTCACATCTCTCAGTACATTATGTCGAAAAAAAGTGAGTGTAGAACAAATACTAATTCCTAACCACTGTAAACTCGTAACATTGCGAATTACTGACGATCCACAGGACAAATTTTGAGCTGATGATTTGGGATTGAAAACTAAATATTCGCATTTATCAAAATTCAAAAACAGACCAACATCCCGAAACATCATAGAAATACGTTGCACCGATAATGCCAAAATAGACTTGGTTTGGCTTAAAACTAGCAGGTCGTCCGCATACGCAATATAATACACATCAGATAAATAATTAAAATACGAAGGATTGATTCCTAATAACACATTTGAATGTAAGCATTAAATAGATAAGGTGATAGCACCCCACCCTCTCGTACTCCAGATTGAACTGGTATATTACCGCAGTACCCTGTACCAGATTTTAAAGAAAGAAACTAATTACTATACCAAAATTTAAGTACATGTATGACAGATGGATTCACTCCAAACTCTGACAAAGAGTGCCACATTTGTGCATGGCAGATACTATCGAAGGCTTTAGATAAATCCAAAGCGCAAATATGTAATTCATAACCTTTAGATTAGGCATCATAAAGAGATGAAGCTAAAACCTTATGCGCATGTTGACACCCAATATGAGGTAGAAATCCAAATTGGTTTGAGTCTTTCTCAGTTCGTTCAATAATATATGGGAGCAGAACATATTCAAAAACCTTACTAATATTGCAAGCAACAGTGATGGGCCTGTATGAACTGCAATCAAAAGGGTCTCTTCCGTGTTTAAGAATCGAAGTTACCGTTCTGCAAAGGAAGGAATCAACCACCATTGACAAAGATAAACAGAACTGAAAAAGTAACTGGAGCTGAGCGACTAGTGCCGGACAATCACAACGTAAATGGTGAGCGCTAATCACATCAAGATCATTTGATTTAGACTTAAGTTTAAGCATACAATTAACAATACTTTTAGTTGAGACGGGAATACCATGACGTTGCAAAACTTTAGGTGGCAAAAATTTCGAAATTAAGCACTGAAAATGATAACAAACACTATACTCAATCTTACAAAAAATACTTTTATAATGCCCAAGCCATGACGAATCTGGGATAACATCACTAGTCCCTAATGAATCAAATTTCGGCGTATTAATGACTTCTTTCCATTGTACTGCACTTTTAGGGAACTCAGCACCATTATCTCGAACCAAACGAAGATACCGTTTAAACTCCGCTTTTGTCTTACTCTTTATATCAAACACTTGGCCTCGCAAGGACCGCCCACACGCAATCCAGATGCGAATGCAGGGTTTAGCACGATTTTTGACGGCTTTAAGACGCGGGTCTTCGTTCCAAATTGGACTCCCTGTTTTGAGCTTAACCCGGACAAGGGGGATAGCCACATCCTCAGCTTGTTTTATGCACTTAACCACGTGAAGGTAATAAAAATTCAGTTGCACTCTGGCTTGTGGCGAAAAAACACTCGTGCACAATAGATTAAAAGGGATCTTGACGCAGGACAACAGAGCTGTTAGGGTAGAAATATATAAAGGCCAATTGGCTTTGCTCCACTCTCGTTTTATGCACCATTTTTTATTTGCAGCACAAGGATGATTAGATGGATCAGCGGTTATTGTCACAGTAAGGGAAAGGGGAATGCGGTCTAAAGCACGTTTATCTTCGTCGACATTAACTAAAAAACAGGGAATATTGGTAGAACAGATATAGTGGTCAATTTTGATGACAGTGCCGTTATTATGAATATAATTGTGATTTGGGGCCGTATGTGCTATTCAGTGGCTAATAAACATAGAAATTAAGAATAGGTCGGTATGAGGGGAGGAACTATGATCTTCACAGTTGAAATCACCTATCATTACCCAACAATACCCATTTTTTTCAATATTGCGTAATAGAGTTTTAACGGATGAGCAGACATTAGAAAACTTAGTTAGTGAAGCTAGACGTTTCTGATCGCAGTTATGATATACATTTATAAATACAAATTGACCAAGTCGTATTGCCATAATATTATCAGAGGAGTGAAATAAAATAGATGACCAGGGAGTAATAAATCGTTTAATAACACATGCAAGGCCCCCGGAAGGTTGGCATTCTGTTTTTTGGGCATAGGTGGTAAAGAAAATATGGTGGCTACTTCTTCGTAGAGAGTTAACGGATGGCAGGAAGTAGAAGTTCTTGCAAGAACAAAACGTCGAAATCATTCATTTTTTTCTTTAATAAGCCATATTTATCTTTCGTGCCATTGATATCTAAAACAGCATATAGGGACGGATAGTTCGACAGTCATTTCCGAGTCACACATTTGCTGAAGATATCACGCAGAATACGACATTTTAGGCTATACGATGCATGATTAGCCTCACAATTAGCGCATTTTGGATCAAAAACACAGGAGGAATCACGGGATGATACAGGAGAGCCGGCACAGCGGCTGCATTTTGTTGGCTTATCGCATTTGGTTTTCATGTGGTTGAGAGATTGACAATTATGACAGCAACAGGCCGGCCGCAGGAATTCAAAAACCCGGAATGATTCATAGCCCACCTTGAGCCCGAATAGCCCACCTTGAGCCCGAATAATTACAATAATAATTATTATTATTACTACGAGATGTGTTATTTTATATGTCCTATATTTATATCCCCGAATTTACGAGCTCTTATCTCCGTTGGGGGTTAATGTTATCAGGCCCGGAAAATGGCAATTGGAACGATTGGGCCCAATCGTGCCACACGCCGCCATCAAAATACACAATTGGTTTTCTAAATTGTGAAATATTCTTAACAATTACAATAGAATAAGGATTGCTTCTGGAGATTAATCATTTTCCAGGCTAAAACCAATAAAAAAAAACTGTGATATCAACAATAAATCAGAATAGACTAAACAGTTTAGCAATCATGTTGACTAAAAGTGAAGACAGAAGGAAAATAGATTTTAAAACTGATTTAGAAGAATTTACAGAACAAAAATTTAGAAATATGTAAATTCATATGCCCATATTCGGTGATGTAAATTTCAAGAGGTATTTTCAGCAGTTTCATAGTATCTAGGGGAAACAAACATAAATTAACGTTAGCACAAAATGAGTACAAAAAAGAACAGAAGAGGACAAAACCATAAGCTCAAAATGAACAACCTAGACTATCAAAAGTGACAAAATTAATCTTAGCAACTAAGGCAAAAGGCACTGAAAAAATGTCTGAAGCAATGATAAACTAAAATAAAGATCAAAATATACTACAAAAATGTAGTTAAAATATTAGCGAAACCGACAATTAGAACAAGTCAAAAACGAAATTAAAGAATATAGAAATATGCAGTTAAAAGATAAGTGGCAGCAAGAATCACAACAACTCAAAAACCAAAGCGAAGAACAAAAAAAAAAAAAAAAAAAAAAAATTGTTACAAGGCATTTAACAATGAGGATCAGAACGAATCAAAATGAAAATGAAGAACAGAAAAAGTTAGTTAGAACGTTGGAACAAAGAAATATGCAGTTGGAAGATCATCAGAAGGGAGAATTACAAGCTACAGCAGGAATCAGATCTTGCCAAAGATGAACATGAAGAACAAAGAATTGTAGGGTTAGCAGAAACACTAAAGCAAGTATCAAGAGTGTCAAAAATGACAGTGAAGAAGAAAGAACCGTGCTATCAAAGGACTGCAAGAGTCAGAATGAGTTAAAAATGAAAGTGGAAAAGAAAAAGAGGTACTTGAGTACATAATGGTACACTCGAGGACAAACCGGTTTTATCGGTCTGTATTAAGAGACAATTATCTTACGCTCAGTGGAAAACACGTGAGGGGTGACAGAATACTTTGGACTTATACAGTTTGGGCTATATATTTGTACATTAGAGGGTGGGGTGGGGGTAAAGTATTTGGCCAGCATGAAGTTTGAAAACAATTCTTACTTCATAATATGCAGAATAATTGTTGCTAACACATTTTGCATGCAGGCCCGATGTGCAAAAACATAGCCCAAATTTGTTTCTAAAGTATTATATTTTCATTATATTTTGGTATATTCAGTAGGATTGACCTAACTTCTCTTCTCTAGTGTGTATGATTATGAAATCAAGTACCGAGAAAAATATTATGTTAGAAGATGAGCACCATCACAATCTTCGATGCCAACAAATTATGGCATAAAACCCAGTAAAACCTACAAAGATGATGTAAACAAAGATGCTGTAAGTCATTGGGATCCTTCAACTCAGTAGCCTATGTATTCACTGTGGAGTCCTCCATTATTCAACAGGAAAAGTAGCCAACAAAGATGATTTACTTGGGGGCTGCTGCCTCCTTGGTCGAATTGTATTCCTGCATCAAAAGTTTCCAAATGAATTTGTTTGGCCTGTTATATTACATCACTTGCTCTCTAAAGAGTTCCACAAGCAAATACAAAACTGGAACTCATGTTTTGCTTTAGCTTCATTCAACGTAAGCGATGATCGAACCATATGCAGTCGTAATGTTTTCAGCTTCAAAAAAGCTGGACAAATTCATCACAAAATCAATTTAGCAGCACACCCATCCAGGTACGCACCCACTGGGTGAGGTAAAGGGGCTTTAGCCCTCCCCCTAAATAAAAATATAATATCCTGTTTTAAATCTTATTTAATCTGCTCGGTTTTATCATTCATTTCTTAGCCCCTACTCGAAACTTGCAATCAAAGAACTAAAATAAACATGAAGTAGTGCCTTAAAATACCGTTTTTCTAAGAAATTTTTAAAGTTTCCCGTTGGTTGGTCCAGGGACCGCCGGTCAGCCCCCTACCTAATTATTTTATGATTGCGCCACCGCACCCATCACTGACCCCTGAAGGTGATTTTGATCCATATTCATATGGCCAAATAGATCTCTATGAAGAAAAATTGTGAGACACAAACAGCTATGCTAAAGGTTGCATGAAAATGCAATATTTACATATATATATATATATATATATATATATATATATATATATATATATATATATATATATATATATATATATATATATATATATATATATATATATATATATATATATATATATATATATATATATATATATATATATATATATATATATATATAAATAATTTCTGAGACCACACTCACGCAAGTTTTCAGGGAGGCAGTTGAAATAAAAAAGCACATTCACCAAAAGGTAGCTCTCAATAGAGACACTGGAGAAATTTTTCTAAGTCCCATTTATGACAAAATTATTAATTCTGATCGTTTTTACATACATCCACAAAGTTATATTGTGCAATCGAATAGAGTCTCCGATAACAATCAAACTGGAAAGCGATCAGCCTTTAAAAATGCTTTACGCAAAATGAAATTCTGAAATGCCATTTAGATCTGTGTCTTTTATTCAGTTACCCTTCCACCGTTACTAAGAAAGGGTCGTCCAATATTAGCTGGGTGTTTTTATTTCAAGGTTTGGTTTTTATATTTTTATCAGTTTTATTCTGCACTGAGGACGGTCAAGAAAAGGACTTGACCGAAATATTTGCATAATTTTTAAAATTTTTCACTGGCTGTTAATTGTCCTCGTTTCCTTTCTTCACGATGTTTTGTTTATCATGATTAGCCAGTGTGGTCTCAGAAATTATTTACGACTAGCTTACGGGGAGCTTTTGACCAAGTCTGTTCTTAATTATTTTGATTTGTCTAAAAAACACGCCAACCTTATTATTCCACAAGAATTTTTACAGCTTTGTAGAGTAAATATATTTCTTCCTATTTCTATTCTTTTCCGCCTAAACCTTGGTACACAATCCTAAAGGCATTTTAGGGATAGGGTTGTTTTTCAGTCTTTGGTTCACATTTTAAAAGACCAAAAAAAACGACGTTTTTTCCTAAGTAACACAATTTCAAAAACTTGAAAATTTCTACAGCAAAACCTTTCACCGACGGATTTTCAGCAGATATCTAGAATAGCTCAGAATACTTTCCGCCACGACTTTTGTATGGCTAAGGCTCATTTATCAGAAAAGTTTGAAAAATTAGAGTACGAAAAATTTCAGAATTCCAGATGTTTTCTTCCAAGATTTTGTCCTGGTCTGGCCATTGAGAACCTATTTTCTAAAGCTCTTACTCCAGAAGAAACCCATGTTTTGTCCAAGGGACCTAAAATTTTCCTACCTCAAACACAAGTGAATTTTGCAGAGATAGTCTCCAATGTAGAGGTAGGTATATTTGGTTCACGTGGTGCTGTGGAAAATTCAGATTTACTTCGAGGAGAGGTGGTTAAGAATATTCTTGATTACATTCCATATTCCCCAAGGTTAAAAAATCAGGAAACACAAACTCTCAAAAAATTAAAAAAAGACCCACACATCATTATCACCAGGGCTGATAAAGGAAATAAAATTGTTATCCTTGATAAAACTTCATATAATACAAAAGTTACAGAAATTTTATCCGACACCCATACTTACAAGCCCATAGATTCAGACCCCACCGATAAGTTCACACGTTTAGTACGAAAGGAGCTAGGAATTTTGCAAACTGAAAGACTTATTACTCCACAAATGTACAAATTATTTTACCCTAAAGGTTGTTCAGCTCCTAAATTCTACGGGCTCCCAAAAATCCACACAGATGGAGTCCCTCTACGCCCAATTGTGGCTTCTTATAGCTCTCCGACTGCCAGATTGGGGAAATGGTTGTCAACCCTTTTTCGCCCCCTTATGCAAACACAAACTTCATACATAAGAAACTCAGTTCACCTTGTTGAAAAATTAAAAGACATTGAAATAAAAAAAGATACAATTTTGGCCAGTTTCGATGCCATTTCTATGTATACGTCTTGCGACATTAAAAAATGTGAACTAGCTCTTCAAAGGAAATTAGAAGATAATATTGATCAAATAGACTACAAAACACTGGACATAGAAACTATTATGCGTCTCGTCCGTCTTTGCAATAGTTCCTCCTCATATTTCCAATATAATAATAAATTTTTCACCCAAATTAGGGGTTTACCCATGGGTACAAGTCTTTCACCATTTTTGGCAACTTTTTATATGGAATTCATAGAAATCTCTGCTCTGGAAAATTTTCCGATAAAACACCGTTTCTGGGGTAGGTTTGTCGATGATGTTATTTCTCTGTGGGAGCACGGAGGAGAGTCACTTAACTCCTTCTTAACTCATCTAAATACTTTGGACTCTAACCTTCAGTTCACTTTAGAACTAGAACATAACCACAAACTTCCTTTCCTAGATGTTTTAATTTTCAATAAGTCTCCTGGCCTTGAATTTTCTATTTATAGAAAGCCTACGCATAACGATAGGTATTTGAATTTTTCCTCCAACCACTCTCCCTGCATAAAAAGAGGAGTTGTTATTTCTTTGGTTGACCGAGTAATAAGAATATGCTCAGAGCCTCACATCGACTCAGAATTGAACTATATTAAGGACATTTTATTTTGCAATGGCTACCCTATAAAATTACTTGAGACCATTATAGACAGAAGACGAAAAAAGGCAGAGGGGAGGGCATCAGGTCCACAAGCCCCAACAGATACCGTCCCATTGGTGGATGATAAGAAACTTTTCACTGTTCTACCCTACATTCCAAAATTGAGTGACAAATTGAAAAGAATCCTTAAAAAACATAAACTTAGCGTCGCCTTTAAAAATTCAAATATTACACAGAACTTTTTTAACGACGGCAAAGATAAAACCAGCCCCATTCTGGGTAGTGGTGTTTATAGAATTCCTTGTTCTTGTGGCTGTTTTTATGTTGGTAGAACCCAACAGCAATTGGGGGAGAGGTTATCTGAGCACAAGTCCTCAATTGACAAGGCAATGAGGTTACGCCAAAGGCCTGAGGTTTTTGATTCCGCCTTGGCGCAACATGTGTACGAGAATCCACACCATTTCATTTTGTTTGACGAGGCCTCTATCGTTGCCCCCGTTAAAGGTCTCACGCAAGTTTTCAGGGAGGCAGTTGAAATAAAAAAGCACATTCACCAAAAGGTAGCTCTTAATAGAGATACTGGAGAAACTTTTCTTAGTCCCATTTATGACAAAATTATTAATTCTGATCGTTTTTACACACATCCACAAAATTATATTGTGCAATCGAATAGAGTCTCCGATAACAATCAAACTGGAAAGCGATCAGCCTTTAAAAGTGCTTTACGCAAAATGAAATTCTGAAATGCCATTTAGACTTGTGTTTTTTATTCAGTTACCCTTTCACCGTTACTAAGAAAGGGTCGTCCAATTTTAGTTGGGTGTTTTTATTTTAAGGTTTGGTTTTTATATTTTTATCAGTTTTATTCTGCACTGAGGATGGTCAAGCGGAGGTCTTGACCGAAATATTTGCATAATTTTTCAATTTTTTCACTGGCTGTTAATTGTCCTCGTTTCCTTTCTTCGCGATTTTTTGTTTAATATATATATATATATATATATATATATATATATATATATATATATATATATATATATATATATATATATATATATATATATATATATATATATATATATATATATATATATATATATATATACGTGTGTGTGTTTATTTATCTATTTATATGCTGGATTTGAATTTGGCTTAAAAATTTAATATATAGATAGGGCCCCACAAAAAAATCCAATCGGGCCAGGCACCTAGTAGATCTGGCCCTGATAATAACATTGGGTGCTCGCAGCAATAGAAGTAAAAGTTGCTTAGAAAATGTGAAGGTCACACAAACCTTTTTCAGACAATAATTTCACAGTTCATATAGATGGGGTAAAAAACATATATGCATCAATGCAAACTTTCATATAAAAAAAAAGCGGAAAAACTTCAAATCACTATTCAAATTAACTAAAAATTGAGAAATTTGCATTTATATAAAGATAATTTAAAATTTAAATCACAAATTTTATATTAAACTCCAGTGAAGCATCCCTTAACACAATTTAACCAGCTAATATATCTACTATTTGTAGCTATTAAATAGTTTTGTTGTTGCGTTTGTTTTTCTTTTATTGCTAAGTCGGTTAGAAACAATATAAACTCACAATTTCAAAAAACACCATAACATGATAAAGAAAAGATGCAGATGCTGAGCCCTCATATAAAAATTATGGTTGTCCCATAACAATCTCCGCATAAGCAGGGATGAGGCAAAATTCTTCTGTCCAAAGATTGTTAGAAAAACAGAAACCAGAAATCATTTATTTAGAGATAGCTTTCAGAGTCGTAGATCAAAATCACAAATTAAATGTCGCTGTCATTTACAATATAGTCCTGACTCCCCAAAGCTAGAAAAGTTATTATAAACTAAGCTGCTATATGTTCTGAGTTATAAAACAATCACTTTTATCCCCATCAGCTTTTATGATTAAATCAAAATTTATAACAAGTTGCATGTTTCCCCCTCCCTGTTTTTGCTGAGGTCCACTTTATAAGCACAGTTTTTAATGGACAATCTATTTAACAGTTTTGCATTTTGCTTTACATTTTTGGAAATTCTGTAAGGAATCTGACGCTAGAAAATTATCTACTAAAACAAAGCAGCTTTACTTTTATTCTGCAACCGAAACTTTTATTGGATTACTTACCTCTTTTGATATCAGAATCCTTAGAAGAAGGCGACGAGTGCAGCTATATTTCAAATTTGAGGAGAACAGTAGAACGGAAAAGAACAGTTTCTGAAAATATTATATACATTTTATGAAATGAAACGAGGATATTGCTTTCATGTTTTACACAGAGAATTGAAGAACATATTTCCCAAGAATACACTAGCTATAACCACTTCTATCAAGCACTGCAAAGCCACTCTTATCTTAATACAGTTGAAAGCGTAGGTTCAACTGCGTTAGCAGTCAAAAATAAAAAAAATGGGATTCATTTTATATATGAAAATTTACAAAAATGAAAATTTAAAATTTTAACTTTAAATAGTAGTGCAGTTTTTAATCTTAAAATGAAACAAAAATTTAAAGTAAAATTGTAGGGTATAGGTTGTACTCAACATGAGAATGTGAAACTTGCAGGATCAAAATAAAATAACACAGGAAGATGTTGGACCATTATCCCATACAGAAAAACTGTAGCTCCCCCCCCCCGTGGAAAACAAGGAAAATCACCCTTTGTATGGGTGGCACTGATGTGTGTCTTGTTTGTTTTGTTTTTTTTACTTTTATTTGAAAATTTTCTTTTGAAAAAAATTTCGTAAATGAAGCAATATTTTTTAGAAATGAGATATGTAAGTATTATTGACTGTTTTAAAGTTGTTTTTTTTAAGAATTTTGGGTATTCATTTTCTAGTCCAATAAGAAACAAGGTGTCAATTTAAGGGCTCAAATAAATATTCAAAGAAACTGATTAGTAGAATAGGAAAGAATAGTAGTAAATATATGCCACAGTGTGTTGACCTTTTACCTAGATTCATTTTAAAAAACTTTTTTCCACAAATGAAGTTTTCCAATGAAAAGCAAACAGCTATAATAAACCCAAGATGAGCAGATCAAAATCAAATAATTTTCCAACCATAAAACTAACATGTGACCATCAATAAATCAATTAAACCCAAAAATTACAATGAACAACCCAATCAAACCCAAAACCAACAGAAAATAAGATGAGTAGGGCTGCTGCCCCCCTACCCTCTAGATCAGTGGCGTAACCAGGATTTTTTTTTTTGGGGGGGGGGGGGGGAGGGGCCGTCAGTCTACCTTTTTATAGCAGTCATGTGAGCAAGAAAATTATCTATTACAGTGCACGATTTCAGGCGGAGGGTATGGGGGGGGGTGGTAGCTAGGTAAAGAAATGGAAAGTACACACTTGTCATGAGTATTTCTAGTTGTAGACTTTTTTTTTGGTTTGAGAATGGATGACAAAATTTTGCCAACAAAGTCAGAATTAGAAAAAAAGTTAGAAGCAGTGAGAGTTTCTATTTTGGGCAAGTAGATGTTTTGGAACTGCCACGAAGTGGCAGAATTTAGAAAATATAAAAAAAAGAGCATTATTCCTTATATTTGCCTATGGGACCCTTGTTTTCGAGATCCAAATAAATAAAAAATAATATTATATCAAAGACAGTTGCCCAGAATTTGGTTTCGGAGGGGTGGGGGCCTCAGTCTACCTAATATAGCAGCCATGAAAGCAAGAAATGTATTGATATTAACATTGTTTACAGAGGATGAAGCACAACTAAAGTTTAAAAAACAGAATCAACTGCACTTAGAGAAACAAGCAACGAAAGACAACCTAACCTCTCACAATAACAGCCGCCGGTCTTTTTTGGCTGCAAATCAATCAAAAACTTGGTCAGCATCGACCTGGATATCGTGGTTCAGGGTCATGTGAGCTAGTCCGTTCAGACGCTCCTCGCCCGTTGAGCTCTGCAGATAGGTTTTGAATCGCTTAAGACAGCTAAAACTCCTCTCAGCAGAAGCGGTAGTCACTGGTAATGTCTGAAAAATCGTCAAAAGCCTTTGAATGCATGGGAAAATTTTGCATCACATGACGCAAGAGTCGAAGCAACAGTTGATGGTTTCTCAGACATTCCGAGTCACTTCTGTTTCCAAAGGACTAACTCACATTCGAGCGCACGTCTACCCCCTTGAAATCTCTCGTAAACAGCAACAGCGTTCACAAATTCATTAACATTTAATGACTCGCTGTTAGCTGGCAAAAGTCTTCCGATTTTGAAAGATGCCTCCTGATGGCGCAAAAATCTTTGATCAAGTTCTTCAATAAGTGAAGCAAAGTAAGGTTTGAACAATGACTCGCGATAAAAAACCTTGATGGACTCATTATCGTTGATGGAATTTCGGCGGATAGACCTTGGAATAACCGGAGCCACATTTAACTCTTGTGCAAGCTTGTAGGCTTTCTGAAAAATTGTTTCAAAATTATTTTGTTTTGACTGCAGTAAAGTATCAGAACATAGCTTAATATGCTGACAGCACTCAACTAAGTCTAAATCTTTGGCTTGCAGCGCCTTAGAGACAGAGAGCATTATGGCACTTACAAACTCTAGCATAGCCATCATGAACATAAAACTAAATTCGGTTGCTGCTGAAACCAACGCATTCGCTTTTGAAATAACTTCCGTATCACACCGTATGCTACCAACTATTTCCTCAAGTGCGGAAATAATCGCACAATACAAAGACATAAAAACTAAAATGCTGTATAGTAGCAAAGGTTGACCGAACAAGTCCTACCCTACTAGTTTTACATAAAGCCAAATTTAAGCTGTGTAATGCACAGTGGGTGTAGATCACATGTGGATAATTTTTCCTAATTTCTGCCTGTGCACCAGAATACCAGCCTGACATGTTGCTGGCCAAATCAAAACCAACCCCCACAAATTTCTCCATTTTTAAGCTGAACGCAATACATTGGCCGATGATTTGTTCCAATACTGCAGAGCTGGTGAGATTTCCACAAACATAAAACCCGGGAAACCGCTCTTCAAGTAAAGCACAAGTTTCATATTAGTATCTGACTACAAGAACTAACTAGAACTAATTAGGCTTGTCAGCATGTATATCAATAACTGTACAACAAACCTGAAGAATCCATTGATGCTATATGCTGATGACTGCAAGCTCCTAGGACTGGCCCAGAACAACCTAAATCTATCAACTATGCAAGAAGATCTGGACAGACTATCTAGATGGTCATCGGATTGGTGTCTACAGTTCAATGCCTTAAAATGTAAAGTTCTACAACTTGGACGGAATAATCCAAAACTTGCATATCACATTGGAGACGCCCAGCTTGAGGCAGTCAGTGAGGAGAAGGACCTGGGGGTTATTGTTGACAATGAGCTGAAGTTTCACTGCCACACACGAGCTCAAGTTGCAAAAGCAAACCAAGCCCTTGGCCTCATAAAGCGAACATTTACCACCAGGAAGTCGGGAGTGATTACAAAACTGTACTAAGCCATGGTCCGTCCTCACCTGGAATTTGGCATGACCCTAGCCTCTCTGTACTATAAGATGGATGTAAAAGTACTTGAGTGTCCAAAGAAGAGCAACTAAGCTTATCTCTGCATTCCAAGACAAATCTTACAAGGAACGTCTCACCTTACTCCAACTCCCTACCTTAGTATACTGTAGGACAAGAGAAGACGTAATAGCAACTCGTAAGTTGCTAAAAATAACCTATTAAGTCATGTCTTTTCCCCGTCCTTCTCAACTACCAAAAGAGGACACACCAAGAAGCTGCAGGCCCCCCGTTGCATCAAGCAAGAGCGCCAACAGTTCTTCTCAGTCCGTTCCGTCCCACTCTAGAACAGCCTATCTGAAGCCACCATCCAATCTAAAACTCTAGATGCCTTCAAGAAAGGAGTTGATCAAGACTGGGCCAATGCCGAATGGAGGCTGAACTGGGATGTCAAATCATAACCTTGAAACTCCACCAGCAAGATTTCTACAGGAGGCTCAACACCACCTTATCTTGCTGGACATGCGATTTAAGGTAATTTTCTTTCTTTCCTCTCACGTGACCTTTCCGTTTCAATGCTTAGCTTACACTGGAATTATAGCAGCGTTTGAAACTTTGAATGAACTATTGCCTCTTAGTCCGATTCCTTATCGCAATTCATTCATTGCAGAGAAGCTAGTGCTTATAGCTGCAGGGATTAAATAGTGAGAAAAATTCCTTGACATCTTGTTTGATTACAGGAGGTGATTGCATGATTGATGATAAAATAATTATATAAGCTTGCTGGAGAAATGGATAGCCATTTAACAAGAAATGAAAAAAAGAACAGGTGTTGCAAATAACTTAAAAGCGTGAATATTTCGGAACTTAATATATTGGCACTTAAAAAAAAGAAAAAAAGGAATTTCGGGGGGACCCGGGGCGCTCCACCCCCCCCCCCCTGGATACGCTACTGAGCACAGTTAATTAGAATTTTGAAATGGTGAAATATTAGCTAAAATAAAATTATAGTAGTTATGTGAGCTGTTAAGGACAGAAAGAGCTACAAGCAGGATTGACATATGACAAACAAGAAAAAAAATTAAACAGACGCCAAAAAATAGGGCAATGTCATAAAGTAGACAAAAAAGAAGTGAAAATGACAGAAGCAGATATTTTGTCAGGGACTTCCATACAGACATCTTCAGTGCTCAAAAAAAGGAAAACTGATTTTTTGAAGAAAATCAAGCAGAGCAGAAGAATGACTGAATCAAACAAACCAAAAACCCAAGCTAGATTCAATGAAAGACTATTCACCAACAAGATTAGGCGAGAATTCTCTGTACTTGTTAATTAGCCAGAACACACTTAGTTTTTGATCTGAGTGTAAGATCCAAGAAAACTGGTTTCATAGACACAAAGACAAGTGATGGGTGACAGAATGCATTGGTAATTAAGAAGGGCAAAACTAGAACCTCAAAATCCAAATTGGCAGTGCTGATCTCTGTTTTGTGGTTCTTCAGCCAGGAAGTGCAATGGCGGGTTTGGGCCAGCCATCCTATGCATTTGCACATCCTTCCTGCCTTCCCCAGATATCTCCAGGTACCCATATAGAGCTGGGTCAACTCTGGCTGAGCTTACAGAATCACACCACTGACCCCCATTCCAAACAACTGGCAATGTCAGGGATTGAATCCCCCCTTATTTTCCCCTTTGATAATTTTGGATCTTTATTAGAAGGGACATTGAAATTTCTACTCTCTGTTTTAAGTCAGAGGCAATCATATAGCATTCCCTATAGTTAAGACCTCGAAGAATTTAATGTATTAATATTTGTTCATTTATTTTATCTCAGAGGCACTTTGTGTGTAAGGGAGGGGGGATAAAATAGACTTTGGAGGGGGCTCAGCCTCAGTCAATTGAAAGCTCCAGTGCCCTTTTCTAGGATTTAGCCTGCTTTTCAACCAATTGCTACTGAATGAGTTGTTACCAACTACAATGTCTTAAAGAAATTCTTATTCTAGTTAAACAATCCTTGTGTTTCAGCAGTTGTTTTGAAAGAATCTTCATGCAAATACAAAACTATTTATAACAGAGAGAAAAGGGGAGGATGGAGACAAAAATTAATATATAATCCTCAAGCCCACATTCAGGACTTTTGTTTGGAAAGGGGGCACAAAAACTCTTAGAAACGCATCAAAAATGTGTTTTAACCAAAGGGATAAACTAGACTATTAATTAAATTGACGAGTCTCTAGATGAAGAGGTTTTATTTTTTTTTAAGTCCAGGAAAATCAGAATCATTAAAAAACTTAATTAAAGGCTGCAAGTTATGCTTAAAATTAAATGCTCAGCTGGTCTTGCAGCTACAGGGCACCTCTAAAACACCAATGTTACCCTATATTTCCTAGGGAGTACCTTATTTTACCAATTTTACTTACCAAGTTTTATTTTATGGTAATCTTACAACACTAATAAGGAGTGATGAGGCTTGAAAGATTTGGCACATCATTTATATAGGGATTGAAGAGACATGATCTGAGAATAGTATTCTGAGGGATGTCACTTAAAACTTTCATAGGAGAAAAATAAGGAACAACACTAGAAAATTCAACATCTTGGGTTTTATCTCATAGGAAGTCCTGTATACATTCCATTGCATAAAGACCTATAGATGTAGCTTTAATTCAAGGAGTCTCTAGAAAACTTTATTAAAAGATTTACTTGGTCTAGAAGGATAATGCCAACAGCAAAATTTTTGTCAACCAGTTATAGTGACATAACCACACATATGTAGGTTAGTGTCAATAGATCTTCCAGATCTGAAGTCATGTTGAGAATGAGTGAGGAAGTGATTAGCTTCAAAATAGTACATTAAAGCTTTGTTCATAAACCTTTTAAGAACTTTGTTAACAGCGGAAGTTTTGCTGAATAGTTTTTAGGTCCGTTTTTGGTAGATTTGAGTGAGGTGTGGCATTTTCTATCAGAAGATAAACTATCTGTTCAATTTCTTTATTAATCAATAAAAAATGTTTTCACAAAACTATCAAATTAATGACCCACGGGGAGAATAACTTGTGTGTGGGTTAATATACATTCAACAATAAATAAATAATACTATTTGCAAATCCTGGAATAAAAAGATTGCTCTTCAACTCTCTGTATGGTAACAACAAACAAAATCCAAATAAAATCAAAATAACCAAATAAATAAAGTGAAATGAGGAGCATCCACCCCAGAAAATAAATCAAATTAAGTGATTCTTTAATCTAATTTTATTATTAACCAATGATTTATACAAATCTACAAAACTATGGAATTTATTCCAATTATATATAATAATATGCCTTGGTGAAAAATAGGACCTTTCAGATTTTATTAAAGCCTGATGGACTACAGAACTGCCACGGGTCCAATAAGCATGCAAAACCTGATTATCATCCTAAAAAAATGTGTTATGCAAATAAAAATATTCAGGCAAAAGACCTTAAATATGTTTAATCATATAAAGTACAGAATGGAAAGAAGGGAAAAGATCCAGTGGAAGGATATTTAAAATTTGATACATACTTTTTGCTGACAATTTACCAGGGTAAGAAAATGGGCTAGGCATGCAATTTTTCAATAGATGCAGGAATTTATTTTGTTGCCTCTGAAGAGGAAGAATATGAGTTTTAAAAGTATTCAAAAAAATAATGGGACAGTAATTTATATATGAATGCACTAGAGAATGATAAAGAGATTTCAGGGCAAAAAACAGCAGAACAAATTTCAGATGATTCATCATTCCAATATTTCTTGCCAGTTTCATTCTAAGATAAATTGCATGGCTTTTAAATGATAAATTTGAATCCAGTATTATCCCAAGATATTTAATATCATCAACTCTTTCAATTTCAATGGGTAGGCCTTGAATATTAATCATCATAATTTCTGGTGCTGTTTTCCCAGTACAAGAGAAGATGATGATTTTTGTTTTAGTACAATTAATAGTCAATTTATTTCTCCTCTTCAGTGCTGATTCCAACCTAAGCTTCAAAGATCTAGAGTCAGGGCTGCTGACATTGCATGCCATGTCATCAGCAAATAATGTGTTAAGGCCAATATCTTTGTTGCTATTACTGATATCATTAACATAGATAAGAGATAGGAGACGACCCAAAATAAAGCCTTGTGGGACTCCAACTGACTGAGATTTAGATACTGATGAGTAAGAAGTATTGCCTCTGTCTACATACTGATTTTGGTTTTTTAGGTATGACATTACTAAGTCATTAACTGGGCCTCTTAGGCTGCAGTTATCAAGTTTAGTACACAATATTTTATGGGAAATCATATCAAATGCCTTTTTAATGTCAATAAGAATTGTAGTAGGAATATCACCTTTGTTGAGGGTGTCATGAGCAAACTGAGTCATTGCCATAATAGCATGCTCAGTAGAGTGAGACTTCCAGAACCCAAATTGCATCAAACTAAAAAATTTAGATTTCATTAAAAAGCTGACTATACAGTTATATAGGCACTTTTTGAGCAACTTCCCAAATGTAGACAGGATTAAAATTGACAGATAGTTTGTTGGGTTCATTGGGTCTCCTCCTTTATACAAAGAGATAATTCTTGCCGACTTGAAACAAGAAGGAGATCTTCCAGTTTTAAAACAGAGGTAGTCTTTATCAAGACTAGCATGAACTAACTGTCCATTGAATTAAAAATTTATACATTGGACTAGTTATAAGGTAAACACATCAAACTAACCTACAGAAATAAGAAAAGGGTAGACATGGTAGCTTAACAATACCTTCCCAGGAGATGTACTTTTGGCCTGGATTCACTCCTGAAAGATTCATTAATCTAATATAACTGACTTCCATGATAGCAAGAAGCCCTAAACCAGGATTGTATCACATATAGGACCAACAGGAAGGGGAAAGATTTATGAGTGAAACAATTACTATATTTATACCATGACTGTTACCTAATAAGAAAGTATTATTTTAAGGGCTTAAAGTGTTAAAGGTTAAGAATAGCAGCTCTCCAGAAGGAGACATGCTAGAGCAAAGACATTATGGTATCATATAGCCTAGTCCTAGGCTATATAAAAAATAACATGAAAAACAATGCAATCTTTACTTTACAATCCACAGCATGTTTTAAATTAATCAGATTATCATATTTCCTTATAATATTATTTACATTTTAACTCATTTAACATATTATTTTATTTATCCAATATTCAGAAAAATCACTAAGGCTAAACCAAATGTCTACACAGAATAACCAGTGTTACAACACATCAATCCTTAGAAAGAGCAACAAATATATTAGTAGGGCAATATATGTATTCATCAGGGTGGGGGAGGTAGGGTGCATTGTCAGGGTAATGACTATTATGTTGAAAAGATAAGAAAAAGGAATCTGATGGTACAATTGTTATTCTATGTTTGTTTTATATATAATCTAGGGCTATATGACAAGGTAATGATGGGTAACAAGAAGATTGATCAAGTTGATAGCTTCATATATCTAGGTAGTAGCCTATCATTAGTAAAGATAGTGGGTACAGTGAAAATGTTTTTAGAATAGGCAAGGCCCAGGGTGTTTTTTCATTGTTGAATTTTTTTTTTTTTTAAATAGGAAGATAAGCCTGCAAATCAAGATAAGAATATTTGAAGCTGCAGTGATGACAGTCGTCAAATATGGCTCTGAAGTGTGGGCAATCCAAAAAATGAAGGGAGTTTGCTAGATGTTTTCCAGAGAAATTGCCTATGGATTGTTTTAAAGTACCCAACTGACTGAACATACCTTAAACAATAGGCTGTGCAAAAAATATGGTTCTATCCTGCTTTCTAGGGCAGTATAAATAGAAAGGTTGAGATGGCTAGGGGAGTCTTCTAGAGTTGCATTTCTTAAACTTTTCCTTCAAAATACAATTTTTGAGTGAAGACTTACTAATTTTGGTAGCATAATTAGAAAGAGCATTAGGACAAAAGATGTAGAACATACAGCAAATGGCCAATAGCTTCCTTATATGGTTTAAATAAATAAAAAAGACAGGCCTATATTCATTATCCTAACTAACAAATTGAAAAAAGGACACTAGGCTTAATTTTCAATTACTCCTCCTCAGAAGGAAACACTGAAAAATACTGAACATAACTTTGAAGAAATTAAAAAACAGCTTATTAGGGTAAAAAAAAACAGTATGCAACTGAGCCAAATTATGTAAAACTCTAACCCTCACATCTTGTTACCAAATAGTAATTGAGAAGAATTGTATATGTCAATGAATAGCTAAAAATATAAGCTATGCATCAATATTATTATTGTGAAAATTATTTAAGATCAAATACTTGAAATGGTTTGTTTATTGACTTACCTAGAAGGACCTCTATTTGGAAATATAAATTAACCTATTTTGATGTAGGCTATATATCCTTTCAGTGTTTCAGTTTTATTCACATGTTCAGTCTACAGAAAGCTGATGGTCTTCTGATTCTAAAAATTTAAATTCAATAGCTTGATATTTATTCTATGAAATCACAAATTTTAAACATATTTTTTTCTTTTCATTTGCTTCTCAAAACAGAGACTACATTTTAATTTAAGATGACAAATTACTCCCACTGGGCTGGCCTTAGTGAGAGGTAATTGGGTCTACACTCACATTGTGCCATGCTGTAGCAAAATAGGGGTAGTCCAAAAACCCATCTCTATTTATCCAGAATGCCAAAGAAAAGTAGTCTTTCCCCAAAAAAGGTCTTTTGCCCAGTAAATTTGTAGTGGGCCACACAATTTAGCTAAGATGATAGTAAAAACGTCATTTGATGCCTTTTTTATGCTTTCATAATTCAAGAATTGCTTCTGGGGCTAGTTGCATCTTCAGCCCTTAAAGAAGCCCCAAAGGTGTTTCATTTTTGTAACAACACAAAGGAGTTATCAGCACTAGTTAAGTTATTGAAAAGTGGTTAAAAACAAGTCATGGTAAATATTTACCAAATCATATTATTTAGTAAGGACTCATGTGAATATAGCCTACCCTTCTACTTGATGCCCTTTTTTGTGCCCTTTAAGATTATTATAATAAATTTTTCCAGAAATGAATTTTACACTCACCCGTACATGTACCAATTTAGGGTATATATTTGCACATTAAGGGGGTGGGGATAATTTTACTTCTGACTAAAATCACTAGTTTATAAATAAGTTCTTCAAGAGTAACATATTCCAAAAATACTTATTTATAATAATTCAAACCTTATTTATTAGGCAACTCAAATATAAAACATTTTCCTACTGCTTCAAGTTCTTTGAAAGCCTTCAACAACATTCAATTCAGAGTATATATTCAAATTCAAGGTATATATTTGCACATTAGGGTGTGGGTAAATTTCATGGAAATATTGCTGTTGGCCATATAACTTAGCTAGGATGAAAGTGAAAACATCATTTGATGCTTTCATGCTTTTACATTATTCATACAAAATACCTTTTGGGCCTCTTTAAGGGCTCAAGATGCAACTAGCCCCAGAAGCAATTCTTGGATTATGAAAGAGCATAAAAAAAGGCATCAAATGATGTTTTCACTTTCATCTTAGCTAAATAATGTGGCCCACTGCAAATTTACCTTTTATCCTACTGAGGCTAAATCATTCTTAACAGTACTTCCCTTAACATCCCTCTCCCTGATGTGCAAATTAAGATTTTCCAACCTGATTTAAATTTCCCTGTATGTTGATTCTGTCAATTTTGCTTCTTTGCTATTAGGCTATCCTAGGCCTAATTCTATTTGAAGACTAATGAAAAAAGGAAAAATGTATGGAAAATACAAAATTTGGGTTAACCCACATATCTACAGATTATGGATAGGGGGGAAAGTAAGCCTAGATCTAGGCCTAAACTAGGCTAGATCCCAAAGAAGTGGTAAATTTTTACCAAATCATATTAGGGCCTATTGACTAACAACTAAAGTGAATATATCACTCAATGCCTTTTTTTATGTTCTTTACAAATAGCCTATAATAATCATTTTTATCAGAAATGAATTTTACCCCCACCCTTATATATACCAATTCAGGGTATATAGCCTAGGCTAATTGCATATTTTGGGGGTGAGGGTATATTTTATTTATGATGTAGGGCTAAATGGGAAGTAAGTTTAAACTTTACCCCCCCCCCTAATGTGCAAACATACACCCAAATTGGTATGAATAGGGGTGGGGGTAATATTCTTTTCCAACAAAAATGATTACTATATTTGTAAAGAGCATAATAAAGGCATTGAGTGGTAGGCTATATTCACTTTAGTCGTAGCCTAAGTCAATAATATGATTTGATAAAAATTTACCAAAGAAATTGGTCAATATATACAAAGTCATTATTTAGTTAGGAATCAAGTTAACACACCATTTGATGCCTTTTTTTATGCTTATTATGAATAGGCCTATAACGAGCATTTCTGTTGGTAACGAATTTAAGCCCCCCCCCCCGATATAGGCGATACCAACCCAAACCCTGAATTGGGATATATAGGGGGGGGGCTGAAATTCATTTCCGATAGAAATGCTTATTATGTTCGTAATCAGCATAAAAAAGGCGGTAAAATTCGACTTTAGCTACTTTTGACTATCTTGGAAAGGGGTTAGGTTAGGAAAACAAAACTTTCAGGGATGGGTCTACTGGCTAAAGTGTGTCCTGGGAAGATATTTTGAAGCATCCACCTCTGCTCCTTCTCCCTCGAGAGGGTCCTGACCTTTGATGACCTTTAAAAATATTCGAGCTACAGAAGTGAAACCTTGCAAATCTAGATCTTTTGCTTAAATGAAGTACAACAAAATTGTTTTTGGCTTCACAACTTTGCTCAATCCCAATTTATAAGTTTTTAAAGATATTCAAATACATTTCCTAAATTTTGGAAATAAACTATTTATATGTCTTAAAATTCTGCTCAAATAACTGAAATTGCATTTTCAGAGCTAAAGCCAGAGAAAAAGAAACTGATAACTGAAAATTAAGGTAAAATGGTGTTTTGTCAAAATTTCAATGGGTATAGACCTGTCATGTAGGCAAATTTTATGACCCTTTAGAGGGAGAAGGAGTGGAGGTAGGTACTTCAAAATAGGGAGTATACCCAATGGATATTATCTAAAAATTTCTATTCTATAGAATGTAAAAATAATATCCAACCATACTTAGTTATTGCCAAAACTATCCAACTAGTTAGCTATCTGAAAAATCCTTTTAAGCAAATAAGAAATTATCCAACTAGGAAAATAGGCCCTAATTAAAATTTAAAAGAAAAATAGTTTTATCTTGCTAGCCAAATACAATAAAGCATAAGAGCCAACTTAGTATCTCTAACTAGGTGGATAATACTTTAACTTAATGCTTGTGATATATATCTAACTAGACAGATAAGTTAATTCTTCATACAAATTAGTGATAATATCCAACTAGTCAGACAATTTTTTCTCTTAGACATAGCATAAACATCTAACTTGGTGGATAATACTTTATCCTAGCCCTTCTGATATTAATCAAACTAGGTAGCTTAGTTAAATAACTTCCTGCCTAATTAAATATATATCAGAAGATCTAAGATTCAGCATTATCCACTTAGTTAGATATTCTTGCTGTGCCTAAGAGAAACAATTTATCTGGCTAGTTGGATATTATCCCAAAACTGCATAGCCTATTGGAATTTACTTATCTTCCTAGTTGGATATATATCAGAAGTTCTAAGACTTGGTATTATCCACCTAGTTGGATGTACATGCTATGCCTAAGGAGAATGAAATATCTAGCTAGTTGGATATGAACCCCAAACTGCTTAGAAAATCTTCTTATCTGACTAGTTGGATATATATCAGAAACACTAAGAAACATTATTATCCAACTAGGTAGATATTCTCTCAGCCTAAGAGAAACTATTTATCTGGCTAGTTGGATATTAACACCAAACTGCTTAGAGAATCTTCTTATCTGCCTAGTTGTATATAGCCTAGGCTATATCAGAAGTGTTAAGACTTGGTATTATCCACCTAGTTAGATGTTCATGCTGTGCCAAAGAGAAATGATTTATCTGGCTAGTTGGATATTAACCCTAAACTGCTTAGAGAATCTTCTTATCTGCCTAGTTGGATATATATCAGAAACACTAAGCTACATTATTATTGAACTAGGTAGATATTCTCTCTGCCTAAGAGAAACAATTTATCTGGCTAGTTGGATATTAACCCCAAACTGCTTAGAGAATCTTCTTATCTGCCTAGTTGGATATATATCAGAAACACTAAGCTACATTATTATCCATCTAGTTGGATTTTCATGATTTGCCTAAGAGAAACAATTTATCTGGCTAGTTGGACATCAACCACAAATTGCTTAGAGAATCGTCTTATCTACCTAGTGAGATATATATATATCCAAAACATTAAGCCATGTTACTATCTAACTAGGTAGATATTATATATATTGCAAAAACGGTCAAATATTCAGCTAGGTAGGGAAAAGTGTAAGAGTCTTAAAATTGTTAATATCTGTCTAGCATGATATTTTATCTTGATACTAAGTGTAGTTGAATATTATTTTTACATTCTATAGAATGTAATTTTTTTAAGAATATCCATTGGGCACCTTCCCTTCAAAATACCTTCCCGGGACATACTTTAGCCTGTAGACCCATCCCTGAAAGTCTCATTTTCCTAACCTAACGCCTTCCCAAGAGAGTCAAAAGGAGCTAAAGTAGAATTTTACCAAAAAAGGCATTGAATGGTGTATTCACTTTATTCCTAACTCAATAATATGATTTGGTAGATATTGACCAAGAATTTTATGGAGATTTCTTTGACTGACAAGAAGTTGCTGGTCTTTATTTTTACTATTTTCAATTGAGGAGCTTCCTCCATCCTATAGCCTACTATGATAAGCTTGACGGCCAACACCCTAGAGCGGCCTTCCCCATAGTCTAAGAACCAGAGAAACATCTATTAGTAACAGCTGACCTTTAAATTTAGACAGGGGATAAAAATAAATACTCATGTCAAGAACTCACCAGTAAAAATGAAAAAGAATCAGGAGTGCATGGCAAAGTTAACAAATTTCAATATGGCGTTTATTCCAGGGTTACCAAAATTTTTAGGGACAAAAGTGTCCAAATCACTCAAAAATGGACACTTTTAGTGTCCTTCTAGAAAATTAGCCATTATACAGGGTTGCCACTAAAAATTTTCAAAACCCGTGAAAAAGTGCCAAAAAAACTGTAAAATTTGTCCTTCTTTGTTCTGCTACCTCACGGTCTGTTACCTGCAGGACTTCTGCAGGTATTTCCAGCTTTGACATTGACGCTACCAACAAATTAAGTTTAGTGCTAGTTCAGTTTTAAAAGATAGCATAAGAAAATCGTCATGAGAATGACAACAGAGCGAAATTTTATATCGATTACCGATACCACTACCTATCTTAATGGAAAAGTAAGGAACCAATCATAGAGATTCATTTTCACTTCGGCATTTTCATAAGTTATGCGAAAAAGATGCGAGTCTTTGATCTTCGGTAGCTATTAAAGATTTTTGGGTGCGACAAGGTCCGAGCAGCTGTAGCTTCGAAATGTCTATTTTGACCTACATGGTTTTAAAGTTCAACAGAAGACGTCGATCTCCTAAACCACTCAGTCAACTGGTTGGTAAAGTGGTTAAAATCGTTTAACAACTCCTCTATCTTGCCGTTTTCTGAATATTTAGAAGTAGCCCTGAGCAAAAATGACGTTTCCGAGAACAAAAAAGTGAGAAGACAAGGCAGATTGAAATAAATTCGCTTGAGTTATACTCGATAAAAACTGGCGAACAGTGTTTGACAATTAATCACAGCTGAAAGTATAGAATATAAAACAGAAACATTCTCTAGTGGCTATAAATAAAATTGAGCCGCAACACAGCTTTTCTGCGAAACTCCTTTCTTTCTATGACAGCAGTGCAATAACAGCCATATGAACACGGCTACACGCCACAGAGAATTATGTGGAATGTGCCAGCAGGGAATGGCCATTCACTTCTTCTTTCCAGCCTTCTCAGTGGCCTTGGTGACATTGCCACCAGCAGTAGGTGGGTTCTTGAAGTTGACCGACTTAATAACAAACATCAACCGTAAGATAGAAGAAAAATATGGATTTGATAGTTGTAGCATACCACATTGATTAAGACTTTAGGTCCTATTCCTATTCGGTTGATAAATGGTCTTCGCGCAGGGCGCAAAAACATCTAAGAAAAATCCCCAAGCCGTTACCAAAGCTTAAAAGTAAAGTAAAAATTAAAAGAAGTAAAAAAAAAAAGCAGAAAATAAAGACATTTGGTTTTGAATTGGAAAAATGTCCAAAAAGTGTCATTTTTTTCAAAAAGCTGTCTTTTTTGACCACATAGTGTCCCGGTGTCTCTCAGAGTGAAAAAGTGCCCAAAAGCCACTAAAAGTGTCCATTTGGCATCCCAGGTTTATTCGGAAACCTGAAATCTTCACTATCATCAAGAAAAAACAGATTACAGGCTGTGGTACCACTTCTTTAGCTTAAAGCGCTACCTATAACCAAAATCTCTTCGCAAAGAAAGTCCTATGAAGAACACTACCATGACACTCAACGACACAAACAGTAGCCTGATTTTTCCGATAGAAGCATCTTTACCTTCAATAGCTGAAATCCGATGCAGGAGCTTAAAAATTCACTATTAAATTATCGTTGAGTACAATTACTTTCTTTGTGAATAGTATTGTTCACACTGCCATAGACTTTATATCACTAGATGATGGTTCCGTTACATCTTACTCACCGAGAAATGAGGGCGATGATCAGATACTATCTCCCTAGCAGTACAAACAAAGTTATACGTTTGCCTATCTGATGTCTGTAATATTAACAATCATTTTTTTGTTGCCTACTATTTTACAAAATCGAAATAAGCAAAAAAAAAACTAAACCTCATCAAATAACACAAAAGTTATCAAAAACACAAGAACAATCAAAGACACAAAATATCAAAAATCGCCAAAAGACACAAAAGCACGATAAAATGAAGGTAATTACAAAAAAAGACGCATAAGAATATGGAATCAGCCAAACCTTAACACTGTACCAAATTACACATAATGTTTGTAATGTTTGAAAGATTTTTGAACCTTTTAAACTTGACGATTGCATTTGACACTTGACTGACACTTGACGAGGCCTAAATATTCAAGTGTCGTCATTGATATGCGCCACGGTATATTTCCCACCAAGAGGACCATATCGGCGACAGCTAGTGGAATACTTCCTACGAAGTTGCAACTTCATCAGAATAAAATATCCATATGCTGAAATCTTTCTTTGTGGGGACTTCAACTACCTGAAGCCGAACTGGATCGGAAGCTCTACCGCCCTTTAAAATGAAAATACGGGGAGAAAACATGCTTGACTTGATCTTCACTACACTTGGTGATATCTACTTAGATCCTTTGGCAAAAGCACCACTCTCAACCAGTGACCTTGCAACATTTATATTATAGCCAAAGTCAACAATGAAACCTAGTAAACCAACCCAGTTCACCTACCGTTCACTTACAGAAGAAGGTATAATTGGCTACAGAGAATTGCTCAACTCAGTATGCTGGTTCCGCCTTTTCGAAAATAAAGCCGCAAACAACATGACTGAACTTTTCTATGAACAAACGATTCGAGAATACGACCGATATTTCCCTGAAAAACGAGTTACAATTAGGGCACAGAATAAACCATGGGTTACTCCGACAATTAAAGTAGCAATGGCAGAGCGAGACATGCTTTATGAGACAAAGCCACACTCTGACGAATATATACAGAAGAGAAACATAGTAGTTAGACTACTAAAGTAAACTAGACGTCAGTATGGACGCCAAATTTTTTTCTAAGTTGTCAGTCAGTGACCCAAGAAAGTTCCACACAACTGTATGGAAACTAATGGGACAGTAGAAGTCTAAATCCATCATGAGGGACCAGCAAGGAAAGAATATAACCGCAGAAAAAGTTAATTCACACTTCAAATATTTGCAACCAACAGTCTCCCCTCAAGACTTTACCACAGAATGGTCCAATCGAAACTATCCCTATTATTACAGTTTCCCAGGTCCAAGAAAAACTCAAAAACCTACACATTGGAAAAGTCTCTACCCTGGTGAAATTACTATAGGGCTGTAATACCTGTAATAATGTATGGCTGTCCTGTCTGGCACCCGTCGCTTACAGAGAAAAACAGAAACCAAGTTCAAACAATTCAGAAGAGAGCCTGCAAAATAATTCTTGGGCCAAATGATAAAAACTATGAACAAAGCTTGAGCCAATTCAAGCTCCCAACCCTTGATAAAAGGAGCCATGAAATGCTGATGAAGTTTGGAGCTGACATCCTGAAGTCCTCAACACACTGATATATCCTGCCTCCGTTTACTTCAGAGACCCACGCACTCAAAACAAGGATGACAACTCTGAAAGAAGGGAAAAACTGTTGGAATGCCTGCCTACACACTTGACGATAATATTTTTAAACTCCTTTGTGTCCTTCTACGTCAGGCGTTACAACAACAGTGTCCTGAAGTCGAGCTGACGACTCATCATTTGTGTTTTTTGGTGTTGTGTCTTTTTGTTCTTTTCTTCTTTTTTTTAGTGCTTTTGTTTGACGATACCCGTGCTATTGCAGTGTGATAAAGGAAACGAATAAAGATTACTATTATTGGTTGTATCCTTGTTATTAATATTAGTACTCGTGTTACGAGGACGTCGTCAAAATGTCTGGATAACATGTTTTCGTATCATATGTCTGGTAGTCCGGGTGTTCTTATAAGTGATACTTCTGATTATTTTGGTTTATTTGCAAGGTACTCGGTAAGTGTTGATAATAAAAAGTCCGCAAAGATGAGCCATCTCAAGCTGAGGATGGTGCTCGATAAAGATGCACATCTGAAATTGTAAAAATCAGCTAGCCAATAAGGATTGGAATACAGAGTTTTGAGTCTTTGCGGATATAATTTTAAGTCTTAGAGTCTTTTACCAAATAATTCAGCAACCCCTGGAAAAATACTCTAAAAATATTAAGAAAAATAGAAGAATAATTTCAAAGAAGTCTTGGATTACTCCGAGTTTATTGAGATCGATCAATATGAAGAATAATTTGTGTGAGAAAAAGGCTCGTCATCCCTGCTATATAATGAGCGAATTAATAAGAGGTATCGTAATGCCCTAAACAGACTCCTGCAAAGGGCTAGACAAGATTATTATAAAATAGAATGTAAAAAAACATGGAAGTCCGTCAAAACATGGAATGTGATAAGAAGCGCTTGAGGACAACCACCTGGAGAAATTCCTCAGGAAATAGTCCGTGAAGATGGGACCAGTCTTACAAATCCAGAAGAAATTTGGGAAGAATGGATTGAGTTTGGAGTTCCACGGGGTTCGGTATTTGGACCCTCATTATTTTTTATTTTTGTGAATGATCTTCCACAGTCTGTAAGTAAACTGGAAATAAGATTAAGTGAGATCGTCAAAAAGGATAGTGCGGCTACAGTGCCTATGTTTGCTGAGGATACTTCTTTAGTGGTGATTGCAAAGTCAGACAGACTATTCCTAGAGAGTGTAAGAGAATTGCTAAATGAAGTTTCAAGATGGCTGAGAGTCAATCAGCGGAAGGCACTTTTTTCGTATTTTCGAGGACATCAAATTATTATCCATGGATACAGCATTTAACATTTGAAGATGTTATGATTACTTGTTAAAAGATAGTAAAGTATCTTAGCATTATTGTAGATGAGACTCTCATTTTCTGATCCCATATTGAAACTTTATCCTGGATTTTCTTGCGTAATTTGGGGATAATTCATAAAATTAAATATATATTTCCAACTAGTATGCTTAGGCTTCTCTATTTTTCGTTAATCCATCCTTACATTTTGTATTGCTCTTCTGTATAGTGTCTGCTAGGTCCACGTTTTTTTTTTATTATAAAGGGTATAAAATTGTGGAAAAACTTAAATAATGATATGAATAAGACAGAAAATTTTAGTGATTTTAAAGGAAAATTGACAGGAAAATTATTAAGCAAGCATAAATTTTGTTTTGTTTGTTTTGGAGGATATATAATTTGATTTAAATTAAGTTGAAATCTTTTGTTGGTTGGTGAGTGGGACCCCACAGCATGGATGTGGTATTTAGTTTCTGCCCCTTTAATATTATTATTGTCCTTTATTTATTTCTTTTTCTTTCTTTCTCTTTTTTCTTTCTTTCTTGTTATTAATTCAAAACACACTTTTTCCACAAGACAAGTTTTTCTAAGAAAAGTAAGGAGCTCCATTAAGCCAAGAATGAGAGAAATAAAGTAAAATAATCTTCCAAGCGTAAAACTACCACAAATCCCTATCAATAAATAAATTAAAGTCAATACAAACAGAAATTAAAATAAATAGCTGAGTCAAACTCAAAACGAGCAAAAGTTCACATAAATAGGGTTGATACCCCTCATGCCTTCTCAAGATCAGAACAAATTTTGCGCTTTACTGAAAAAATAAATTACCGTGGATTGACAGTTTAATTGACGTATGCCGATATTAATTCTTAAAGTTTGTTAATTTTTTATTTATGAAAGTAAGAACAGTGAAAACGATTCACACGGATTTTATTTTCAGTAAAACGCAAATTATGCTCTGGTCTCGAAAATGCATGGGGGTTATGAGCCATACTAATGTTAATTTCTGCTCGTTTTGAGTTTGAATCGGCTATTAATGTTCGTTTTGAGTTTCACCTATTGATTGACAGTAATTTGTGGTAGTTTTATGCTTGGAAGATTATTTAGCTTTATTTTTGCTAATTCTTGGCTTAATGGAGCTCTTTACTTTTCTTTGAAAAACTTGTTTAGTGAAAAAAGTTTTTTAAATGAAATTCTGTTTTATTGACATAGTCTTTTCATGGAAAAAATATTTTATATCTTTTCAGTATTTTTCTATAAGAATCCATAGTATGGGTTGATATTTGTATGTTGAAGAAACTTTTCAACAATTTTTAATCCTGAGACAAACGGTATTTTTTTATTTTATTTTATAACATCTGAAGTTGACCTGAAAAATAAAGTTTAATATCATTCCCAGAAGATTCTATCTATACTCTTTAACAACCTGGATACGCTTACACAGCTTACACTCTTTCTACTTATTTAAAATGTAAGAGCATAAGTAGTAATAATAGCATTTCCAAAAGTTACAACTTAATACCCCCTGTTGTGGTCGGTATATTTATGAGGTGTCTTATTTGCAACCAAAAAAAAAAATCCTTTTTTTTTATTTTAAATCAAAATTTATTTTCAAAACATAATTTGCGAATTTCATCATTTTGGTGGGTTGACGTGGCTAATATCTATAAGGACACAGTTGCTGGACTGTTTTACTTCACTGAACAAAATCGTTGTCTCAAAGTTTAGACTGGATGCGTTTGGAAAATGAATCGGATTGAGAGAAGGGCTACTGAAAATATTTCTCCAGTATACAAATAACAGGCCAAACTAAGTCATTAAAAACAAAAAGATTTAAAGTATTATTTTCTTTTTCCCTGAAAAGACTATGTCAATATAAAATGAACAGAAATTAATTAAAAAACTTTTTCCACAAAATAAGTTTTTAAAGAAAAGTAAAGAACACCATTAAACCAAAAATGAGCAAAAATAAAATCAAATAATATACCAAGCATGAAACTACCACAAATCACCATCGATAAATAAATGAAACCCAAAACGAACATAAATTACAATAAATAACCGAGTCAAACTCAAAACGAGCAGAAATTAACAAAATTTGGGCTCAAAACCCCTATGCCTTTCCAAGGCCAGAACATGATTTGCACTTTACTAAAAAGATACAAATGAATGTGCATTGTCAGTTTAATATATATACACTGATATTTATTAATCAAAATGTAAATATTATTCGATTTATTAAAGTTATAAAAGTAAAAACATTTATATTTGACCAGCAAAGTGCAAATAATGTTCTGGCCTTGGGAAGACATAGCGGTTTTGAGCCCAAATCATGTTAATTTCTGCTCGTTTTGAGTTTGACTCGGTTATTTATTGTAATTTCTGATCGTTTTGGGTTTCATTTATTTATCTATGCTGATTTGTGGTAGTTTCACGCTTGGTAGATTAGAAGCATGGAAAAGCGTCCGAAGCTAACTCACTACGTAAGCATATAAAAAAAGAAAAATGTGAATCGGTTTCTTCATGCTATAAACATAAATTCAAGGATTTGTTTTCTACTAGCCCAAAAGAAGAACCCTTATCTTTAAGAAGACCCCTTAGACACAGCCAATCATCTGAACAAATTCCTTTCCCTTGTAATACAAAGCCTCACTTTAGACACTCCATATAATTTGAACTCTCTCAATTTCTCCTTTATGCACCGTTAGACGCCGAGACAAAAATTGAGATTGAAAAAAAGTGCAGCACTTGTCCGTAAGACATTTTGAATAAATTAATTAAAGCCTTCATTAACAGTTTTTCTACGCCTTTGACCACACTTTTTAATGAAATTACTTCTAAATAAACAACCTTGGCACTGGCTTCTCGGATAGACGGAAATTTGTTTATGTTCTAACTGTCTTAGACATGTTTCACAAATTGAAAAAGTAGCCCAATGGATATCCTGGAACAGATATCAGATTAAGATTTTACTAACGATATGATAGACAGCCCTTTGAAGTCAATAATTTTAACTAATTTCTTTAAGGCACTCCCTTCTTTTACCTTCCAAATCCCTCTTGAAACGTTAGTTAGCACTGTGCAATTACTGGGTGTCACCATCTCAAGAAATTAAGGGTATTTTTAAACACGCAAATACCACATTTTTTCTCCTTAAATCTCCAAAATTGTATTGTTTGAGGAGTTTCTTCTCATTCGTAAGTCAAATTCTCGAGTAGGCCAGTCCTGTTTGGAATTCTGGGATCTCCAGTGAATGGTCAGACAGAACAGAGGCAGTTCAAAAGATGCCTAAAATGAGGGTGAAGTTTCTTATATCTCCCTCCATAGGAGAGCCAATCTGGTCACACTCAAGGAAAAGAAGATAAAAATTCCTTGCGCTTTTAGTGTCCTCCATACCTCCCTCCTCCTCAACAAATTCACTTTTCCGTAGTCAATTTTCCCCCTTAGACCTCACCTCCCTGTTTCTGCTTTAACAATAAACCCCCGTGTTATACTAATACAGTTTTTCACTGAAAGATTTGGAAGAACCTCTATCCTGTACATAGTTGATTTGTTAAATAAGTGAATCCCCCGCCCCCACTCTCTTTTTAAAATACGATTCTTAAATGTTTGTTCAAAAAAAGATTGAACTTTCTTTTTATAGCCTATTTATTTTAACTAAGTTGCATTTTCCCTTTTTTAGTCTCAAGACTAAATTTGTAATCGTGTTCATATTTGTTTTTTCTCTCTTTTAACCCTGTGAGTTTTAGTTGTTTTTGACATTTTTTTTACCTCTTTGACGTTTCAAAATTACCTCTTCATATATATATATATATATATATATATATATATTATGTTTAAGAGGTAATTACTTGGCAAAAAAAAAAAAAAAAAAAAAAAAAAAAAAAAAAAACTGTCGTCCCAATCCAGCAATTGAGACAAATGTGCACTTGAACGAGGCTTTTATCTTACCCATCTATCCAACTACCTAGGACCAAACAGTATACCCGAACCGTCAACCAAATAGAAATGTCCAAATCCATGCAAAGTCGTCATCAATAAATGTAAGTCGTTGTAAATTTATCAGCAAAAGCACCTTAAATCTAGCAAAATATTTTCAAGTAGAACCTTCCATTTAGGGCTCATCAGAAGAAATACCACCTGCCTTAACGGATTTCAAGGCTTTACATTCTTTACCCGGCACGGTGGAGCTTCTACCATAAGATCTATATGGTAACCCTATGTCAGGTAAAACTTGTGAAATACATGCATACTACTCAAGCTATTAAAAATTACATACAAAAAGTATTTCAATGTTTCCATAATAAAATCCCAGAGGTCACTGAAAGAGACCATTCTGGAACAAATGAAGACATGTCCAGATGTATCTTTTATTCGTATCTGGAACCAATTACCAATTTAAAGATCCTCAAGCTTGTTTGAAAACCCCTACAAACTCAAACATCCAAAAAAGAAAAGCGCAAGAGAAATTATATTAAAATATCATTCTATATTTCCTTATAATTTTTTGTATATTTACTTAAAAGTTCATGATACATGAAACTAAATTTTTTTGAATTGCCAACTAATTTTTTTGGCAGAAAAACCTCTTAAGATCAGTTTTTCGCTAAGCTTTTTACATCTATTTTTAAAATCTGTGTAATTACTGCATATTTTTGCATACCTAAATAATTGGGAATAATAAGCCGAATAAGTAATATTTGAATGTATATTACTTTCAAGAAATGGAAACTTAATTACTTCAAAATTAAAATGATCCGTTTTATTATATAATTTAAAAACTAATTTATTATTATTTGAAATATTAATATTTAAATCTAAGAAATGGTCGGAGTGTCCCATCCCATAGCTAGGCTCAAGAATTAACTCTTGTGGATAAATTTTTTTTGAAATCTCAATAAACTCTGCACAATTTATTACTAAGAGGTCGTCCAGATATCTTTTATTATTTGAAAGGTTATATTTTAAATTGCTTGGGCTATTTTTGTTTATCATATATTCATATTCTAATTGACTTAAAAACAGGTCCGCTATGAATGGACTCGCATTCCCACCCATAGGAATACCTACAGTTTGTTTATATAAAATCCCATTGAATCTTATAAATGTATTAAATAGAACAAATTCCAATAAATCGCATACCATATCCAAGCTATAACATCTTGAATTAGTAGTACTTCTAAAGAAATTCGTCGATCGGGCTTTTTTATTAAAAGTATCAATTTTCAAAAATCCGATATTAGACAAAAGAAAATATTTATTTATCACCATTTTGAATTTTTCTAATAATAAGTTTAGTGACAAATTTGTATAAAATGCATTAAAATAAAATTAATCGACTCTTTTAGCTGAAACATTTGCCAAAGAATCTATCACTTGTAACGAGTTATTAACACTCCATTATGGGTTAAAGTTAGAAAATTTTTTCATTGCGGAGCAATATGCCTTAGATTTATTTCTAATTTCTCCTAAGATTAAAGATATATCAGTAGCGGCAATTCCGGTTGGACACCTTGCTGCCCCAGCTATAAAACGTGGTTTTGGTGGATTTTTATGAAATTTTGTCTTCCAATATAAAAAGGAAACTGTTTATTATTGTCATTTATTTTAATATTGAAATTTTTCAAAATTCTTTCTTCTATATTTTCAATTAAACTATTCTCCTCCATATGGGCCTTTTCGTATGTATTTGTTGTTTGTAACTCTTTTGATAAAATATCACAATAAAGTTTCTGACAAATTATGGCAAAATTATTGCTAGCTTTATCAACTGGTACAATTATAAATTCATTCTGTATATTAGCAATTGCTTGTTTCTTATTGGCATTATAAAATATTGAATTTTTCACATAATCTGTTGAATTAGTTCTATACATACTATTTCTTACACTAGTCAAAATCAAATTTATCCAATTCTGAAATCTATCTTCAGTAATTTTCTCCTTCTTGCACCAATTATCAATAAATAAGTTTAAATCATTCTTTAATCACCTAAGAATATCTGCTATATATATATATATATATATATATATATATATATATATATATATATATATATATATATATATATATATATATATATATATATATATATATATATATATATATATATATATATATATATATATATATATATATATATATATATATATATATATATATATATATATATATATATATATATATATATAATATATATATATATATATATATATATATATATATATGATATATATGATATGATATATATATATATATATGTATATATATATAGTGAATAATAAGTGAATAAGTAATATATGAATGTATATATATATAGATGAAAATATATATATATATATACGTATATATATATATATATATATATATATATATGATATATATATATATATATATATATATATATATATATAGGCTCAAGAATTAACTCTTGTGGATAAATATTTTTTGAAATCTCAATAAACTCTGCACAATTTATTACTAAGAGGTCGTCCAGATATCTTTTATTATTTGAAAGGTTATATTTTACATTGCTTTGGCTATTTTTATTTATCATATATTCATATTCTAATTGACTTAAAAACAGGTCTGCTATGAATGGACTCGCATTCCCACCCATAGGAATACCTACAGTTTGTTTATATAAAATCCTATTGAATCTTATAAATGTGTTAAATAGAACAAATTCTAATAAATCGCATACCATATCCAAGCTATAACATCTTGAATTAATAGTACTTCTAAAGAAATTCGTCGATCGGGCATTTTTATTAAAAGTATCAATTTTCAAAAATCCGATATTAGACAAAAGAAAAGATTTCTTTATCACAATTTTCAATTTTTCTAATAATAAATTTAGGGACAAATTTGTATACAAAGTAGTAAAATCAAATGAATCGACTCTTTTAGCTGAAACATTCGCCAAAGAATCTATCACTTGTAACGAGTTATTAACACTCCAATATGGATTAAAGTTAGAAAATATTTTAATTCAGGAGCAATATGCTTTAAATTTATTTCTAATTTCTCCTAAAATTAAAGATAGATCAGTAGCCGCAATTCTGGTTGGACACCTTGCTGCCCCAGCAATAAAACGTGGTTTTGGTGGATTCTTATGAAATTTTATCTTCCAATATAAGAAAGGACACTGTTTATCATTATCATTTATTTTAATATTGAAATTTTTCAAAATTCTTTCTTCTATATTTTCAATTAAACTATTCTCCTCCATATGGGCCTTTTCGTATATATTTGTTGTTTGTAACTCTTTTGATAAAATATCACAATAGAGTTTCTGACAAATTATGGCTAAATTATTGCTAGCTTTATCAACTGGTACAATTATAAATTCATTCTGTATATTAGCAATTGTTTCTTTCATATTGGCATTATAAAATATTGAACTTGTCACAGAATTTGTTAGATTAATTCTGCATATGCTATTTCGTACACTAGTCAAAATCAAATTTATCCAATTCTGAAATCTGTCTTTAGTAATTTTCTCCTTCTTGTACCAATTATCAATAAATAAGTTTAAATCGTTCTTTAATCCCCTAAGAATATCTGCTATATATATATATATATATATATATATATATATATATATATATATATATATATATATATATATATATATATATATATATATATATATATATATATATATATATATATATATATATATATATATATATATATATATATATATATATATATATATATATATATATATATATATATATATATATTTATATATATATATATATATATATATATATATATATATATATATATATATATATATATATATATATATATATATATATATATATATATATATATATATATATATATATATATATATATATATATATATATATATATATATATATATATATATATATATATATATATATATATATATATATATATATATATATATAATTTTTTCAACTTCTGAAGGATGGGAAGTTTCGGGCTCATGTTGATCTTAAAGGGGATGTCTCCCACCCATGCAGTTAGGCATAGTAGCATCTTCTTTCATGTTACATTCCAATCTTGTCACCAAAGAAAGGAGAACTACTACCCCTTCAATATTCACACTTAACGATAAATCTACACATACTCCTACAAATGAAAGAGGTTAGGGGATAAGCTGGGCTCCCCTTTCAATATACATTTAATGACCTCTTCAGGAAATTTGAAAATAAGGCATACATTATACTTTAAAGAAGTCATGATTTCTTGTGTTAAATAAAAAGAGCAATAGAGTTTGAAACTGTCGGTCAAGCGCCCCCCCAATATTCAGCGACCACCAGTTCGATATGACCCCCTCCCCCCCCGAGAAAAAAAAGTAAACATGGATCGTATACCCCTTCTGAGGAAAAACGAAAAAATTTGTATTTTTGTAAATAAAGGGCTGCGACTTCTTTCCCGGAGCTTCCGTCACGACTGCACCTATTTCTCCCTCCCTTTCTCCGAAAACTCTGCACATTTTATCTTGCCAATATCTTTTGGTATACAACTCTAAATTTAATAACTATTGAGCATTGGGAATTATTGTAAAATTTTAATTCTTTTGATACATTAAATAAAAAAGGGCTTTTCGAAATGAAAGTAAGTAACGACATCTCCCGCTTATTGCGCTTAAATTTTGTGGCACTTTTAGAATACTTTTTATTCCTATTAAAAGACTCTTGTGTTTGAGCATACGTTCATACGGAATCGAGACAAAAAAGTCAAACTTTAGCGTAAAGAGCGGGGGAAGGAAGAGGGGGCAGACCTCTCATATACGGAATAATTTCCGTTCGTTTTAACTTTTGGTGTCACTCCTTACTTTCATTTGAAAAAAAAATTCTGATCGGTTTTCTTTTATGTAATAAGAAGCGACTAAACCAACCGAAGGAAGTTAAAAAAAATAAAAGGCATAAGATTAGCAAGGATGAATTTAAAATTGAGTTCAATTTGCAAACAAAACAATATATTTGCAAAAGTATTAATTCACAGAATTAGTTAAAAAAACTTTTTCCACAAAATAAGTTTTTCAAAGAAAAGTAAAGAACTCCATTTAAAAAAAATGAGCAAAAATAAAATCAAATAATCTACCAAGCGTGAAACTACCACAAATCAGCTAAATAAATGAAACCCAAAACGAACAGAAATTACAATAAATAACCGAGTCAAACTCAAAACGAGGGGAAATTAACATAAGTTGGGCGCGAAACCCCTATGCCTTCCTAAGGCCAGAACATAATTTGCACTTTACTGAAAAAATAAATATTTTTACTTTTATAACATTAGTAAATCAAATAATATTTACATTTTGGTTACTAAATATCAGTATATGTATATTAAACTGACAAAACACATTCATTTGTATTTTTTCAGTAAAGTGCAAATTTTGTTCTGGCCTTGGGAAGGCATAGGGGTTTTGCGCATAGAAGCTTTGAATTTCAAATCGAATGATCCCTTTTTCAAGTTTCTACGACAAAGATTTCAGTAAAACCCTATATGCCCCCAGGACATAACTTATAACCCGAGCTCTGAGGGGTGTGGGGGAGTTTCCTCCCCAAAAATATATTTTGCTTCTGGAAATCAAGTAAGCTGAACAAAATGGCTATCTCTCAAATTTTTGATTTGATATATTTTGGGGACTGATGGGTGTTGGAGGGGGGGGGGCTAGTTGCCATCCAATCACATTCGAATATTAAAAAGGGCACTAGCCCTTTGAATTTACAATCGAATGAGCCTTTTTTGAAGTTTCTACGACAAAGCCTTCTATAAGAACCTTATATGCCCCCAGGGCATAACTTAAAACCCTTGCCTTAAGAGTTGTGGGGGAGTATCCTCCTCAAAAACATATTTTCTATTTGGAAATACACTATGCTGAACAAAATGGCTATCTCAAAATTTTGAATGGATGTGTTTGGGGTAATGATGGGCGGGGGGGGGGCTTGTGGCCCTCCAATCACTTTTGACAAATAAAAAGGGCAATATCCCTTTGAATTTCGAATCGAATGAGCCTGGTTTGAAGTTTCTACGACAAAGCCTTCTATAAAAACCGTATATACCCAAAGGGCATAACTTAAAACTCTTGTCCTGAGGGTTGTGGGGGAGTGTCCTCCTCAAAAACATATTTTCTATCTAGAAATAAACCACGCTGAACAAAATGGCTATCTAAAAATGTTGATTGGATGTGTTTGGGGGAATGATGGGCGTGTGGGGAAGGGGGGGGGGGGCTAGTTGCCCTCTAATTACTTTCGACTATTAAAAAGGGTGCTATCCCTCCGAATTTTCAATCGAATGAGCCTGTTTTGAAGTTTCTATGACAACGCCTTCTATAAAAACCTTATATGCCCTTATATGCCTTATATGTGTCCTCCTCAAAAACATATTCTCTATCTGGAAATCAACTACGCTGAACAAAAGGGTTATCTCAAAATTTTGATTGGATGTGTTTGGGGGAATGATGGGCATGGGAGGGGGCTAGTTGCCCTCCAATCACTTTCGACTATTGAAAAGGGAACTAGCCACTCCAATTTACAATCGAATGAGCCCTTTTCGAAGTTTCTACGACAAATCCTTCGATACGAAGCACCCGGGTATGGAGAAAAAAAAACACATTAAGCCCACATCGTTCTTAACTTAGGCAGCGCTAGCGCGCTGCCTATGATAAAGCAAACTTTTTCAGGCTCGTAACATTTTTTCGGGTTTTTATAGATGGAGCAAATTTTTTCAGGCTCGTAATTTTGTGGGGTAGCTTTAAACTCAGCGTATTATATATGTTTGTTATTACCATTAAGAAGTCGATTCTTTTAATGTATACATTGCTATCAAAACTTCCAAAGTTCTGGTTACTGTAAGCACCTGTCGCTCCTTACTTATAGTTCGTTGCCACATAGCTGTTTAACCAAAAAAATAAACATAGTTTTAGTTTAGTTTAGTTTTACTTTAGAGTTTTAGTTTAGTTTTGTTTTAGTTTAGATTTTCAGTTTAGATTTTTAGTTTATAATTTTGGTTTAGATTTTCATTTTATAATTTTAGTTTAGAATTTATTTAGAGTTTTAGTTTAGAATTTTAGTTTAGAGTTTTAGTTTAGACCTTTATTGTAGAGTTTTAGTATAGAATATTAGTTTAGAGTTTCAGTTTGGAGTTTTAATTTAGAGTTTTAGTTTAGTTTTAGTTAAGTTTAGTTTCAGTTTAGAGTTTTAGTTTAGTTTTAGTTTAGAATTTTAATCTTGATTTTTAATTTAGTTTATTTTTAGTTTAGAGTTTTAGTTTAGTTTAGTTTTACTTTAGAATTTTAGTTTAGTTTAGTTTTAGTTAAGATTTTCAGTTTAGATTTTTAGTTTATAATTTTAGTTTAGATTTTCAGTTTAGAATTTTAGTTTAGAATTTAATTTAGAGTTTAAGTTTATAATTTTAGTTTAGATTTTTAGTCTAGAGTTTTAGTTTAGGGTTTAGTTATGTTTTTGTTTAGAGTTTTTAGTTTTAGTTTAGAGTTTTAGTTAGAGTTTTAGTATTGTTTTAGTTTAGTTTTAGTTAAGAGTTTTAGTTAGGGTTTTAGTTTAGTTTTAGTTAAGAGTTTTGTTTAGAATTTAATTTAAAGTTTTATTTTGTTTAGTTTTAGTTCAGAGTTTTAGTTTAGTTTTAGTTTAGTGTTTTAGTTTAGAGTGTTAGTTTAGTTTAAATTTAGTTTAGAGTTTTAGTTAGGGTTGTAGTTTAGTTTAGTTTTAGTTTAGAGTTTTAGTTTAGTTTATTTTTTGTTTAGAGTTTGATTTTAGTTTTAGTTTGGAGTTTCAATTTAGTTTTGTTTTAGTTTAGAGCTTTAGTTAAGAGTCTTAGTTTAGCTTTAGTTTGGAGTTTCAATTTAGATTTTATGTTTAGTTTAGTTTTAGTTTAGTTTAGTTTTAGTTTAGAGTTTTAGATTAGATTTTTAGTTTAGAAATTTAGCTTAGATTTTTAGTTTAGAATTTTAGTGTAGAATTTTAGTTTAGAATTTTAGTATAGAATTTTAGTTTAGATTTTTAATTTAGAGTTTTAGTTTAGAGTTTTAGTTTAGTTTTAGCCTAGAGTTTTAGATTAGAGTTTTAGTTTAATTTTAGTTTAGAGTTTTAATAAAGTTTTAGTTTAGAGTTTTCGTTTCGATTTAGTTTAGTTTAGTTTCAATTTAAAGTTTTAGTTAGATATTTAGTTTAGTTTAGAGTTTTAGTTCAGAGTTTTAATTTAGAGTTTTAGTTTATTAGTTTAGAGTTTTTGTTTGAGTCTTAGTTTAGAGTTTTAGTTTAAAGTTTTAGCTTAAAGTTTTAGTTAGAGTTTTAGTTTAGTTTTAGTTTATTTTTAGTTAATAGTTTTGGCTTAGAGTTTTAATTCAGAATTTCAGTTTAGACTAGTTTTAGTTTAGATTTTTAGTTTATTTTTATTTTAGAGTTTTAGTTTAGAGTTTTAGTTTAGTTTAGTTTAGAGTTTTATTTAGATTTTTAGTTTAGACTTTCAGTTTAGATTTTTAGTTTAGTTTAGTTTTAATTTAGAGTGTATGTTTAGTTTTGTTTTAGTTAAAAGTTTAGTTTAGTTTTAGTTTAGAGTTTTAGTTTAAAATTTTAGTTTAGATCCTTTGTTTAGGGTTTTAGTTGTGTTTTAGTTTATTTTAGGTATAGTTCAGCGTTTTAGTTAGAGTTTTAGTTTAGTTTTAGTTAAGAGTTTTTGTTTAGAGTTTTAATTTAGAGTTTTAGTTTAGAGTTTTACTTTTGAGTTTTAGTTTAGTTCTAGTTTAGTTTAGTTTTAGTTTAGTGTTATCGTTAGAGTTTTAGTTTAGAGTTTTAGTTAGCGTTTTAGTTTACCTTTAGTTTAGTTTCAGTTTAGATTGCTAGCTTTGTTTAATTGTAGTTTAGCGTTTTAATTTAGTTTTAGTTAAAGTTCTAGTTAGAGTTTTAGTTTAGTTTTAGTTTATTTTTAGTTTAGAGTTTTAGTTAGAGTTTTAGTTTAGTTTTAGTTAAGAGTTTTAGTTTAGAAATTAATTTAGGGTTTTAGTTTAAATCAGTTTTAGTTTAGTGTTTTAATTTAGAGCATTAGTTTAGTTTAGTTTTAGTTTAGAGTTTTAGTTAGTGTTATAGTTTAGTTTTAGTTTAGACTTTCAATTTAGATTTTTAGTATAGTTTAGTTTTAGTTTAGAGTTTTAGTTAATAGTTTTAGTTTAGAGTTTTAGTTTAGTTTTAGTTTAGAGTCTTAGTTAGAGTTTAAGTTTAGTTTGGAGTTTCGATTACGATTTTTGGTTTAGTTTAGTTTTAGTTTAGTTTAGAGTTTTAGTTTAGATCTTTAGTTTATAATTTTAGTTTAGAGTTTATGTTTAAAATTTTAGTGTAGAGTTTCAATTTAGTTTAGAGCTCTAGTTTAGAGTTTTAATTTAGAGTTTTAGTTTAGAATTTTAGTTTAGAGTTTTAATGTAGAATTTTAGTTTAGAATATTAGTTTAGAGTTTTAGTTTAGAGTTTTAGTTTAGTTTCAGTTAAGAGTTTTTGTTTAGAGTTTAAGTTCAGTTTTAGTTTAGAGTTATAATTTAGTTTTAGTTTAGTTTCAGTTTAGAGTTGTAGTAATAGTTTTTGTTTAGTTTAGAGTTTTAGTTTACAGTTTGAATTTAGAGTTCTAGTCTATTAGTTTAGAGTTTTATTTTAGAGTCTTAGCTTAGAGTTTTAGTTTAAAGTTTTATATTAAAGTTTTAGATAGAATTTTAGTTTAGTTTTAGTTAAGAGTTTTAGTCTAGAGTTTTAGTTTGAGTTTTAGTTTAATTTAGAGTTTTAGATTAGTTTTAATTTAGATTTTTAGTCTATCAGTTTGGAGTTTTAGTTTAGAGTCTTAACTTAGAGTTTTACGGCAGAGTTTAAAGTTTTAGTTTAATTTAGTTTTAGTTTAAAGTTTTAGTTATAGTTTTAGGTTAGGTTTGGTTTGGAGTTTCAATTTAGATTTTTAGTTTAGTTTTAGTTTAGTTTAGTTTTAGTTTAGAGTTTTAGTCTATTAGTTTAGAGTTTTAGTTTAGAGTCTTAGCTTGGAGTCTTAGCTTGGAGTTTTAGTTTGGAGTTTTAATTTAGGGTTTTAATTTAGAGTTTTAGTTAAGAGTTTTAGTTTAGGATTTTAGTTTAGAAATTTAATTTAGAGTTTTAGTCTATTAGCTTAGAGTTTTAGTTTAGAGACTTAGCTTAGAGTTCTAGTTTAGAGTTTTTGCTTAAAGTTTTAGTTAAAGTTTTAGTTTAATATTAGTTTAGAGTTTTAATTTAGAGGTTTTTGTCTCTTAGTTTAGAGTTTTAGTTTAGAGTTTTAGCTTAGAGTTTTAATTTAGAGTTTTAGCTTAAAGTTTTGGCTTGTTTTAGTATAGTTTTATTTAAGAAAATTAGTTTAGAGTTTTAATTTATAGTTTTAGTTTAGTTTAGTTTTAGTTTAGATTTTTAGTTTATTTTAGTTTTAATTTAGAGTTTTAGTTAGAGTTTTAGTTTAGTTTTAGTTTAGACTCAATTTAGATTTTTAGTTTAGTTTAGTTTTAGTTTAAACTTTTAGTTTAGTTTAGTTTTAGTTTAGAATCTAAGTTTAGTTTTAATTTGGAGTTTTAATTTAGTTTTAGTTTAGACATTTAGTTTAGTTTTAGTTTAGTTTAGTTTCAGTTTAGACTTTTAGTTAAAGTTTTAGTTTACTTTTAGTTTAGACTTCAATTTAGATTTTTAGTTTACTTAAGTTTTAGTTTAAAATTTTATTTTAGTTTAGTTTTAGTTTTGAATTCTAGTTTAGTTTTAGTTTGGAGTTTCAATTAAGATTTTAGTTTAGTTTTAGTATGGTTTTAGTTTAGAGTTTTAGTTTAAATTTTTAGTTCATAATTTTAGATTAGATTTTTGGTTTGGAATTTTAGTTTAGAATTTCAGTGTAGAGTTTTAGTTTAGCTTAGAGCTATAGTTTAGAGTTTCAATTTAAAGTTTTAGTTTAGAATTTTAATTTAAAATTTTAGTAATGAGTTTTAGCGTGGAGGTTTAGTTTAGAATATTAGTTTAAATTTTTAGTTTAGAGTTTTAGTTTAGTTTTAGCTTAGGGTTTTAGTTAAAAATTTAGTTTACCTTTAGTTTAGTTTCACTTTAGATTTTTAGCTTAGTTTAGTTTTAGTATAGCGTTTTAATTGAGATTTTAGTTTAGTTTTGGTTTAGAATTCTAGTTAGAGTTTTAGTTTAGTTTTAGTTTAGTTTAAGTTAAGAGTTTTAGATAGAGTTTTCGTTTAGTTTTAGTTAAGAGTTTTAGTTTAGTATTTAATTTAGAGTTTTTGTTTAGCTTAGTTTTAGCTTGAGTTTTAGTTTAGTTTTAGTTTATTGTATTAGTTTAGAGTATTAGTTTAGTTTAATTTTAGCTTAGAGTTTTAGTTTATTTTTAGTTAAGAATTTTAGTTTAGAGTTTTAATTTAGAGTTTTAGTTTAGAGTTTTAGTTAAGAATTTTAGTTTAGAGTTTTAATTTAGAGTTTTAATTAATTGTTTTAGTCTATTAGTTTAGAGTTTTAGTTTAGAGTCTTAGCTTAGAGTTATAGTTTAGATTTTTAGCTTAAAGTTTTATTTAGAGTTTTAGTTGATTTTTATTTTATAGTTTTGATATAGAGATTTAGTATATTAGTTTATAGTTTTATTTTAGAGTATTAGCTTAGAGTTTTAGTTTAGAGTTTTATATTAAAGTTTTGGTTAAAGTTTTAGTTTATTTTTAGATTAGTTTTATTTAAGAATTTGAGATTAGAGTTTTAATTTAGGGTTTTAGTTTAGATTAGTTTTAGTTTAGAGTTTTAGTATATTTTAGTTTTAGTTTAGGTTTAGTTTGGAGTTTCTATTTAGATTTTTAGTTTAGTTTAGTTTTAGTTTAGAGTTTTAGTCTATGAGTTTAGAGTTTTAGTTTAATGTCTTAGCTTAAAGTTTTAGTTAGCATTTTAGCTTAGTTTTTGTTTAGTTTTACTTAGGAGTTTTAGTTTAGAGTTTTAATTTAGAGTTTTAGTTTAGAGTTTTAGTTTAGAGTTTTAGTTTATAGTTTTAATTAAGAGTTTTAATTTATAGTTTTAGTATATTAAGAGTTATAGTTAAGAGTTTAGCTTAGAGTTCTAGTTTAGATTTTTATCTTAAAGTTTTATTTAGAGTTTTAGTTTAGTTTTAGTTTATAGTTTTGATATAGAGATTTAGTCTCTTAGTTTAGAGTTTTAGTTTAGAGTCTTAGCTTAGAGTTTTAGTTTAGAGTTTTATATTAAAGTTTTGGTTAAAGTTTTAGTTTATTTTTAGATTAGTTTTATTTAAGAATTTGAGATTAGAGTTTTAATTTAGGGTTTTAGTTTAGTTTAATTTTAGTTTAGAGTTTTAGTTAGAGTTTTAGTTTAGTTTTAGTTTTGAATTTCCATTTAGATTTTTAGTTTAGTTTAGTTTTAGTTTAGTTTAGTTTTAGTTTAGAATTTTAATTTAGCTTTAGTTTAGAGTTTTAATTTAGTTTTAGTCTAGTTTTAGTTTAGTTTAGTTTCAGTTTAGAGTTTTAGTTAGAGTTTTAGTTTAGTTTTAGTTTAGACTTTCAATTTAGATTTTTAGTTTACTTTAGTTTTAGTTTAGAATTTTATTTTAGTTTAGATTTAGTTTAGAGTTGTAGTTTAGTTTTAGTTTAGAATTTTAGTTTAGAGTTTTAGTTTAAAGTTTTAACTTAAAGTTTTAGTTAGAGTTTAGTTTTAGTTAAGAATTTTTGTTTAGAGTTTTAATTTAGAGTTTTAGTTTAGAGTTTTAGTTTAGAGGTTTAGATTAGTTTTAGTTTAGTTTTAGTTTAGTTTTAGTTTAGTGTTTTCAGTATAGTGTTAGTTTATAGTTTTAGTTAGTGTTTAAGTTTACCTTTAGTTTAGTTTCAGTTTAGATTTTTAGCTTAGTTTAGTTTTGTTTAGCACTTTAATTTAAAGTTTTAGTCTAGGTTTAGTTTAGAGTCATAGTTAGAGATTTAGTTTAGTTTTGGTTAAGAGTTGACTTAGAGTTTTAGTTTAGTTTAAGTTAAGAGTTTTAGTTTGGAAATTAATTTAGAGTTCTAGTTTAAATCAGTTTTAGTTTAGTGTTTTAGTTTAGAGCATTAGTTTAGTTTATTTTTAGTTTAGAGTTTTATTTAAAGTTATAGTTTAGATTTAGTTTAGATTTTCAATTTAGATTTTTAGTTTAGTTTAGTTTCAGTTTAGAGTTTTAGTTTAGTTTTAGTTTATAGTTTTAGTTTAGAGTTTTAGTTTATTTTTAGTTTAGAGTTTTATTTATAGTGTAAGTTTATATTTAGTTTGGAGTTTCAATTAATATTTTTAGTTTAGTTTTAGTTTAATTTCGAGTTTTAGTTTAGATCTTTACTTTAGAATTTTAGTTTAGAGTTTTAGTTTATACTTTTAGTGTAGAAATTTTATTTAGTTTAGAGTTTTAGTTTAGAGTTTTAGTTTAGTTTTAGTATATAGTTTTAATTCAGAGTTCTAGTATATTAGTTTAGAGTTTTAATTTAGAGTCTTAGCTTAGAGTTTTAGGTTAAATTTTTAACTTAAAGTTTTAGTTATAGTTTTAGGTTAGTTCTAGTTAAGAGTTTTAGTTTAGAGTTTGAACTTAGAGTTTTAGTTTAGAGTCTTAGCTTAGAGTTTTAGTTAAATTCGAGTTTTAGTTTAGTTTTAGTTTAGTTTAATTTTAGTTTAGAGTTTTAGCTTAGAGTCTTAGTTAGCGTTTTAGTTTAGTTTTAGTTTAGTTTTAATTAAGAGTTTTAGTTTTTAGTTTTAACTTAGAATTTTAGTTTAGGTTTAGTTTATAATTCTAGTTTAGTTTTAGTTTGGAATTTTAGTTTAGAGTTTTAGTTTAAATTTTTACTTCATAGTTTAGTTTCACTATAGATTTTTAGCTTAGTTTAGTTTTAGTTTAGCGTTTTAATTTAGAGTTTTAGTTTAGTTTTGGTTTAGAATTCTAGTTAGAGTTTTAGTTTAGTTTTAGTTTAGTTTTAGTTAAGAGTTTTAGTTAGAGTTTTTGTTTAGTGTTAGTTAAGAGTTTTATTTTAGTATTTAATTTAGAGTTTTTGTTTAGCTTAGTTTTAGTGCAGAGTTTTAGTTTAGTTTTAGTTTAGGGTAGTCGTTTAGAGTATTAGTTTAGTTTAGTTTTAGTTTAGAGTTTTAGTTTAATTTAATTTTAGTTTAGAGTTTTAGTTAGAGTTTTAGTTTAGAATTAGTTTGGAGTTTCTATTTAGATTTTTAGTTTAGTTTAGTTTTAGTTTAGTTTAGTTTTAGTTTAGAGTTTTAGTCTATGAGTTTAGAGTTTTAGTTTAGAGTCTTAGTTTAGAGTTTTAGTTTAATGTTTTAACTTAAAGTTTTAGTTAGCGTTTTAGTTTAGTTTTAGTTTAGTTCTAGTTAAGAATTTTCGTTTAGAGTTTTAGTTTAGAGTTTTAATTTAGAGTTTTAGTTAAGAATTTAAGTTTAGAGTTTTAGTTTAGAGTTTTAGCTTAAAGTTATGGCTAGTTTTAGTTTAGTTTTATTTAAGAAATTTGTTTTAGAGTTTTAATTTATAGTTTTAGTTTAGTTTAGTTTTAGTTTAGTTTTAGTTCTTCCATCAACAATTTTCCATATTTTTCCGGACTAGTAGCTCGGTAGCTCTCCCTATTTTGTGCTGCTGTTAGAAACGGATTAGGTGTTGAAGTGACAGGGACAAATTTGATTTTTTACTTTAACGCTTTCATCAATTATCAAGGCAGCAGAGTTAAAAGGTGCAGATACCGACTTCTACTGCTTCCTATTGGTTTTGGTTTTTGATTTCATTTAAGGCGTCACGCTGAGGGTCCTATTGAGGAAGGAATCAGACGGACTGAGTTTCATAGTAGTATACAGTAAGAGCCTTATTGATGACAGGGGCAGAACTAAGGGGGGGGGGGGTTGAGATACTCGGAGCTCTATTTCAAGATGAGAACGTTTTTTATATAACAGGGTATCTTAAAAGTCACTAAGTATTCCTGTCAAACTGGACGCTAAGTATTGATTCGTGAAGTCGTGGTCTTAGAGAACCAGTCACAAAAACTTTTCAGCGCCTTCATAAAGGGATGCTGGGTTCTACTAGAACTGACTGTCCTATTCTTTAAATTGGATTTCTAAGACGGATCAATATTTCACTCCAAAAACTTTCCTTGGTTGGAACTCCATGCCCTATAGGGATATTATTGAACCCCCTTCCTTCGCACAAAAATGTAATCCCAACTACGGCCATGGTTACATTTCGTAAGTTCAGCTTGGGCTATTTTTAACGGACTGTCCTGCAAGGGGGACTGGTTAGAGTAACTACGCATCACTTGCGCTTTTACAGAACGTCGACCCTTATTCATATTCATTATTCTTCGGTAATCTGTCATCTTACATCCACACAACGTGCCCTAGCCACCTCAACATTTCTTTCGTTATATTCCTAGAAAGCGGGATTGAACCACATTTTTCGTACAGCCTACTGTTTGAAAAACGGTCAGTCATTTATTGGTCTGCTTTAGGTTGGCTAATTACAATTGGAAAGAAGAAGATGATGAAATAGCATTAACTGGGGCAAGTTTCCAAATTTCAGGACATACAGCTCAGTTTTCTACATTTGATTGACCTCAAAACTTCTTTGAGACTGAAAATAAGCGGGTTTCGACACCCAGTGTGATTTTTTAGAAGAAGAGGAACACGGCAAAAGACCAAACGAAATGCTGCACAGTTGAACAATTAATGGGTGGTAGTCCATAGCTGCATCTGACCTTAAGCCCCTTATCACATCCAACAGTCAAAGGGAAGAAAGACTGATCTAGTGGTTTTATTTGTTTTTTTTTAACATTCGCTAGTTCAGGAGAGGTCAGCAATATGAATTTTCAAACCTTTAACGAAGTAGGAAATTCTGTGATGAGAAGTAAAGGGCAATTGTTAAACTTTAAAAAGACCTTTACTTCTGGTTTTGAAAACAATTATAAATCAAGGTGCAGCCCACCATTATGTTATATGGTGACTGTAACTGTTATGAATGAAGACACCTTGACACCTTTGAAGTGGGCCACATTTTCGAAAATCCTAGCCACAAAATACTTTTTGAAGAATCTCCTTATTAGAAATGACCTAAGCATAAAACAGATAGTTCGAGAAGCAATTGAAATCCAACTTAAGATTAACAAAAATATTTCTTTAAATAGGGACTTGGGAGAATATTTACTAAACGCTCTATGCGTAAATTTAATTAAAAACAACCTTACAAAATATTAAAAAAAACAAAAACAGTAGACATTAATTCAGAACCGGTCACAAAAAAACTTTGAGGTTAGCTGCCGAAACGGCAGGTTTAGCCATAAGAATGTGTTTTTAGTTATTTTTCTTTATTTTAAGAATCGCCTTGTTTTACCTCATTTTATGTATCAGTCCTAGTTGAACTTCGTTGGAGTAACAATGCCAGGACTGTTTTGAAAAACATTTGCATTTTCGTTTTATTTGTCGCATGTTGTTGTGAGTCTTTTTTCTTTTATATATTTTTGTTTTGCTGAGGACGGCCCTTGGACATAGGGCCGAAATGTTCATTCAAATTATCTTCACTGTCTTATGAAAAGAATTCCCAATTGTTCTTCTTGTTTTTGTTGTTTGTGTATATATAATGAATCGGAAGTAATAGGCTTGAGACTCTCTCTGCATGATTTCGACTCTTGTTGACAGAAGAGCACCGCCAAGTGCTGAAAACCATATTGTGACCAAGATGGGCCCAGGATTGCAAAAAGCCTCCCTTCATACCGGAGGTCCCCAGGGACTTGTTGTTGTCAGTTCTAAGCCGGCTCAAGCCCTTCAGTGTAGACTTGAGAAGATGTGTAATCACCGTCCTGCACTGGTAGCCAGGATCATTGCTTTTCCTGAGACCCAAATAATTTCAATGATTTAAAGAACATGAAAATTGGAACTTGGAATATCCCGACGTTCATCGTATCGACATTTTGACTGACGAATCCAGACGATTCAAACTGAATTCAGTAGGAGTTTCAGAAACTCATATCCCAGGGGTAGAAAGCATGAAATTAGGTGATATGGAATTTCTTTACTCAGGCAAGATGTGATGGTAAGACAGTAAACATTATTGATTATGTTATAGTAAACCGAAGACTGGCAGTGTCAATACAAGATACTAGGGTATATAAGAGTGCTGTTATTGATGTTAGAAGAAAAGATCACCGTCTAGTAGTGTCTAGGGTTGATTTAAAGCTGAAATTTCTGAAGGGTAACTACCTCCCTGATAGTTATGATGTTGGTAGACTCCAGGATGAGAATTTGAGAGAAAATTTCCAGGAACTGTTGACCTTACTAAACTTGAGAGTTTAAAATTTGACAATGTGGAAGATGGTTGGAATAGCTTTAGAAAAACAATATGTATAGTTGTTTATATTGTCTTAGCGAAGAAAGTTAAGACTTCAGCTGGACATATTACTGAAAAAGCTTTATGTTTAATAGAGAGGAGATGGGGTTTGTGCTAGAGTTATCGGATTGATATATCATGAAAACAAAAGGAATGTAAAGAAAGTGGAGAAAGTATTAAAATATGAACTAAGGTGGTGTGAAGTGGAGGCCATGGATAGAATTGCCGAGGCTCTGGAAGATGCAGCTAGAGGGCAACTAAATAAGGCAGAATCAAAAGAAACAGTAGCAATATTAGGATTTAGAACTTTGGTAATATCACTTATAGTAGTATATGCCCCAGTAGAACCGACTGACGGAAATACTGGTGACTCAGATGAATTTTAAAGATACAGGAGCAAATAGACAGGGTCCCAGGTAGAAATAAGGTGTTTTTGCTAGGAGATTTTAACGCCCAGGTCGGTAGAAATAGAGAAAGATGATATCCTTGCCTAGGTAAATTTAGTGTAGGAAAAGAAATCAGTAATGGATACAGACCTTTTCCATTTTGCAGGTATAACAATCTAGTTATAACCAATACGGTGTTTGGTCATAAAATGACCCATAAGTTAACATGGTATTCATGTGATGGTAAGACAGTAAACCTTATTGATTATTATTTGAAAAAAACTACGTTTTCTAAAGAGTTAAAGAGGCTGAGTTACAAGGTCGAACCTTAAAACGTACAGGGATTAGGATGCACAGTTGGGGAGCGGCCGCCCCCCCAACCCCCCCTTTCGCAGCCTTTAAATAAAAAAAGAAAGTTTTTTAAAACTGAAAGTAAGGAGCGACATTAAATCTTAAAACGAACAGAAATTATTCCGTATATGAAAGGGGCTGTGCCCTCCTCAACGCCTCGCTCTTTACGCCAAAGTTTTTATTGTTTAAAAAAAAGAGTTGTGAGAAAGTCAAACTTTAGCGTAAAGAGCGAGGCGTTGAGGAGGGCACAGCCCCTTTCATATACGGAATAATTTCTGTTCGTTTTAAGATTTAATGTCGCTCCTTACTTTCAGTTTAAAAAAACTTTCTTTTTTTATTTAAAGGCTGCGAAAGCGGGGGTTTGGGGGCGGCAGCCCCCAACTGTGCCTCCTAATCCCTGTACGTTTTAAGGTTCGACCTTGTAACTCAGCCTCTTTAACTCTTTAGAAAACGTAGTTTTTTTCAAATAATTTCTGCACGTTTTTGTACAGTTTATTACTTATTATTGCTTGACTTACTGTTAGCTGTTAGCCCCCAACTGTGCCATCTAATCCCTGTACGTTTTAAGGGTCGACCTTGTAACTCAGCCTCTTTAACTCTTTAGAAAACGTAATTTTTTTCAAATAATTTAAAAAAGAAACTGAGTTTCTTTTTTAAAAGTTAAGTTCAGTATATAAAAACTTAGCTTTGACAATGAATCGAACCCGTGATTTCCGCCTGAATGTCAAGAGTCTCAACCGCTGCACTAAACAGACACAATTATAATTGTTTTTTAGTAAAGTGAATCTATTTTTTAAAGCAAGCAAATCCCCATAAAACTTGATATTTGGTTTTTGGAAAACAGGAAAGGAGCGACCGGATTGAGCTGAAATTTAGAGAATATGCTCCCAAGCCACAGGAGAAGTTATCCTCAAGATTTCAGCCTGATCAGACAATGTTAAAGAGGGGTTGTGGCGGCACAAATTAACATGGGCTATTATAGGAAAACGAGGTTTTTAGTAAATGTAAATTCGGGGGATAATTTTTTCGGTCTGAAAATATCAAAAGGCCCTAAAAGGTCAAATTCTGCTTCGAATGAGTCCTCATTCACCCGGATCAGTTGCCAACTGTGGCCTGTAGGCATGGATAACAAAAAAAAGAGAAATGAATTTTAAGTGGCTATATTTGGTTTTTTGAAAACAGGGAAGGAGTGATCGGATTGAGCTGAAATTTAGAGGACAAGCTCCCGGGCCCTAGGAAAACTTAACCTCTAAATTTCAGCCCAATCAGACAACGTCAAAGGGGGGCTGTGGTGGGAGGGTCGAAACTTCCGGCCCAGTTTACCCCATGAAGACAAAGTCGGAGGAGGATGAAATTTTGCATGTTTCTTAGTTTGAGCTTGGGCTACAAAATGCGATCACCGCCGTCTCTCTGCGGCCTCTAGGACCTGAAATCGCTTAGCAGTGTGGTGGGTCGCCTCTTTATAGAGGCACAAGTGTGCCTCCGTGATAAAGTCGGAGGGGGGTGAAATTTTGCACGTTTCTTAGTTTGAGCTTGGGCTACAAAATGCGATTACCACTGTCTCTCTGCGACCGCTAGGACCGGAAATCGCTTGCGGGCTCTTATAGGAAAACGAGCCCACGTTTTCGCGGGCTAGCCCGCTTATAGCGGGTTCTTATAGGAAAACGAGGTTTTTCGTAAATGTAAATTCGGGGGATAATTTTTTCGGTCTCAAAATATCTAAAGGCCCGAACATGTCGAATTCTACTTCGAATGAGTCCTCATTCACCCGGATCAGTTGCCAACTGTGGCCTGTAGGCGTGGCTAATAAAAAAAAAGACAGGCTGATGAATTTTAAGTGGCTATATTTGGTTTTTTGAAAACAGGGAAGGAGTGATCGGATTGAGCTGAAATTTCGAGGATAAGCTCCCGAGCCCTAGGAAAGCTTAACCTCTAAATTTAAGCCCAATCGGACATTGTTAAAGGGGGGCTGTGGTGGGAGGGTCGAAACTTCCGGCCCAGTTTACCCCATGAAGATAAAGTCGGAGGAGGATGAAATTTTGCAAGTTTCTTAGTTTGAGCTTGGGCTACAAAATGCGATTTCCGCCGTCTCTCTGCGACCTCTAGGACCTGAAATCGCTTAACATTGTGGTGGGTCGCCTCTTTATAGAGGCACAAGTGTGCCTCCTTGATGTTATAGTAAACCAAAGACTGGCAGTGTCAATACAAGATACTAGGGTATATAAGAGTGTTGTTATTGATGTTAGAAGAAAAGATCACCGTCTAGTAGTGTCTAGGGTTGATTTAACACTGAAATTTCTGAAGGGTAACTACCTCCCAGGAAGTTATGATGTTGGTAGACTCCAGGATGAGAATTTGAGAGAAAATTTCCAGGAACTGTTGACCTTGCTAAACTTGAGAGTTTAAAATTTGACAATGTGGAAAATGGTTGGAATAGCTTTAGAAAAACAATATGTGAAGTTGTTTATATTGTCTTAGGGAAGAAAGTTAGGACTGCAGCTGGAAATATTACTGAAAAAGCTTTATGTTTAATAGAGAGGAGATGGGGCTTGTGCTAGTGTTATCAGATTGATATATCATGAAAACAAAAGGAATGTAAAGAAAGTGGAGGAAGTATTAAAATATGAATTAAGGAGGTGTGAAGTGGAGGCCATGGATAGAATTGCCGAGGCTCTGGAAGATGCAGCTAGACGACAACTAAATAAGTCAGAATCAAAAGAAACAGTAGCAATATTAGGATTTAGAACTTTGGTAATATCATCTTTTTGCTGTTGTAGACGTTTCTGTAAATTCTGGCGTTTCTCTGAGATCTACCTACATATTATTTACCACAGTCGTATGGTATTTGATAGACCCCTATTTGGGCGAGTAGCTGGGGTTTTATCTTTACCAGAGCTTAGGAAATTTATGATTTTGAAACTATTGGTAAATACTATAAACAGATTATTTTGTGTGCAAACTTTTTTATTCATAGTGATTTTTGAAATGTAAGAGAGGTAAATTATGTTTGAGGGCTTATCGGGATTCTCACATGGTATACTACCATTGATGTTACGGGAGGTAGCCAATAGTAGATACATTAGCTAGGAAGAGGTTTTCAGCCCAAAAACGCCCCTCAAAACAGACCAAGCCCAGAAGAATTGTCCATTATTCAGAATCCCAGGCGAATGCTGTGTCGTTTACTAGGCTATAATTTCCTCGAGGGGCACCACTCCTCAAGTGGAAATGGAGTTGACCGCAAGTTTCCCAGTCTTGCAGGTACCCCGAAAGAATCGAGGCAGCCCTTTGCAGAGGCCGTTGTCCATAGATCTGGAAATTTGTACTCCTATAGAGGATCCTATAGATGGTGTTCTGCGTCACTATGCAATTTAACACATTTCCGGGAGAAAGTTTGTAACCCATGGGACGTGTTGATACACCAGTGGGCCCTGTTGAGTTCAAATTTGAGGGGCCTTCTTCCTCCTCCACCTTTATTTATGGCCCCGGATAAGGGTGCCCCAGTTTCTTTTATGGACCCCCAGGGACAAGGTCCCCCCTTGGTCCGTGCCTCCTATGGAGGTACCCAACATATCTGTAGGGCGTTTTTATTCCCAACTGGGGACACACTGAGTGGCCTGGGAGAGGCCCCTTAAAGCTGGCAAATAGTAAATACATGAATAAACATTAAAAAAAAACCTGATTTGGAATTACTCCGGCTCAGGATAAACAAAAATAAACCACTGGCTATTTTTGGCTATTCAAATAATCAAAATGCCATTACTTTCCCCTGAGAATTGGTTCAGCTTTTCAATGATTAAATAAAAAAAACAAAACATTTTCCTCAACTGAAAGTAAGGAGCAACACTAAAACTTAAAAGAACATAAATTTTACGTATATAAGGGAGGTAACCCCTTCTCAGTACCTCGTTCATCACGCGAAAGTTTCTCTTTGTATTTTAAAAATCTCCTGACTCTAATTAAACGGCTCTTGTGTTTCAAGAGTTGTTCTTAAATAATTGGGACAAAAAGTTAAAATTAGTGTAAAGAACGTGGTATTGAGGAGGGAGATCCACCGCCATACAAGGGGTAACTTCTGTTCGTCTTAATGTTGCTCCTTACTCTCAGTTGAAAAAAAGTTTTCTTTATTTAATTTCTGATCGTTTTTCAAATACTGCTGGAGGATCCGCCTTTTCTGTCAATGAAAAATCTACCAAAGAAAATTTTTCCTTTGACAGTTTTTCCCGCGTCATAAACTTTGGTGGGGCTCATTCCATTGGAAATCGAAAGCTACAGTGCCCTTTTGAAAAATTGGCCTGCTTTTCAACCAGTTGCTATTGAATGAGTTGTTAACAACTTCAGTTCAACGGCCCTTTCTTATTTCAATTCAACGGCCCTTGTGTTTCAACAGTCGTTTTTAGAGAAACATAAGCAGCGCGCTAGCGCTGCCAAAGTAAAGAACGATGTGGGCACAATGTTTTTTTTTTTCTTTTCCATACCCGGGCACTTCGTATCGAAGGAGTTGTCATATAAAATTCAAAAAGGGTTCATTCGATTTGAAATTGGAGTTGCTCGTACACTTTTTAATAGTCGAAAGTTTTTGGAGGGCAACTAGCCCCCCCCCCCACGCCCATCATTCTCCCAAACACATCCAATCAAAATTTTGAGACAGCCATTTTGTTCAGCGTAGTTTATTTGATGATAGAAAATATGTTTTTAAGGAGGGCACTCCCCCAAAACCCTCGGGACAAGGGTTTTGAGTTATGCCCTGAGGGCATATAAGAACAATGTTGGCAAAATGTATCATTTACTATTTTTTTTCCTTTAGAGCAGGGCACTTCATATGCAAGGGTTCGTCGTAGAAACTTCAAAAAGGGCTCATTCGATTGCAAATTTAGAGTTCTACTGCCCATTTTAATAGTCGAAAGTGATTGGAGGGCAACTAGCCTGCCCCTCCCCACGTCCATCATTCCCCCAAACACATCCAAACAAAATTTGGAGATAGCCATTTTGTTCAGCGTAGTTGATTTCCAGATAAAAAATATGTTTTGAGGAGGACACTCCCCCACAACCCTTAGGGCAAGGGTTTAAGTTATGCCCTGGGAGCATATAAGGTTTTTAAAGAAGGCATTGTCGTAATAACTTCAAAACAGGCTTATTCGATTGGAAATTGAAAGGGCTAGTGCCCTTTTTAATAGTCGAAAGGGATTGGAGGTCAACTAGCCCCTCCCCCCCCGCCTCCACGTTCGGCATTCCTCCAAAAACATCCAATCAAATTTTGAGATAACCATTTTGTTCAGCGGCTGTGATTTCAAAATAGAAAATATGTTTTTGAGGAGGACACTCCCCCACAACCCTCAGGGCAAGGGTTTTAAGTTATGCCCTGGGGGCATATATGGTTTTTTAAGAAGGTGTTGTCGTAGAAACTTACAAAAAGCTCATTCAATTGGAAATTCAAAGGGCTAGTGCCCTTTTTAATAGTCGAAAGAGATTGGAGGGCAACTAGCCCCCCACGCCAGTCATTCCCCCAAACACATCCAATAAAATTTTGAGATGACCATTTTGTTCAGCTAATTTGATTTCCAGATAGAAAATATGTTTTTGAGGAGGACACTCCCCCACAACCCTTAGGGCAAGGATTATAAGTTATGCCCTGGGGGCATATAAGGTTTTTATTGAGATCTTTGTCGTTGAAACTTGAAAAAAGGCTCATTTGATTTGAGATTCAAAGAGCTAGCGCCCTTTTTAATAGTAGAAAGTGATTTGAGGGCAACTAACCCCCCTTTCACGCCCACCTTTTCGCCAAACACATCCAATCAAAATTTTTAGATAGCCATTTTATTCAACGTTGTTCAGAGTTTTGGAAATTAGATCTTTAAGGACGACAACCACTCCAGTCACAGCCCTCAGGGTAAGGGTTGTAAGTTATGCCCTGGGGGCATATAAAGTTTTTATTGAAAGCGTTGTCGGAGAAACTTCAAGAGCTCATTCATTGGGAAATTGAAAGGGCTAGTGCCTTTTTAATAGTTGAAAGTGATTTGATAGCGACTAAAGCCCCTCTCACGCCCACCATTTTCCCAAACACATCCAATCAAAATTTTGAAATATACATTTTGTTCAACGTAGTTGAAAGTTCTGAAATTAGGTGTTTTAGGATGATAACCCCCAGTGTAAGGGTTGTAAGTTATGCCCTGGGGGCATATAAAGTTTTTATTGAAAGCGTTGTCGTAGAAACTTCAAAAGGGATCATTCAATTGGAAATTGAAAGGGCTAGTGCCTTTTTTAATAGTTGAAAGTGATTGGATAGCGACTAACGCCCCTCTCACGCCCACTACTTTCCAAAACATATCCAATCAAAATTTTGAGATTTCCATTTTGTTCAACGTAGTTAAACGTTCTGGAAATTAGGTATTTTAGGATGAAAACCCCCTCAGAGCCCTCAGTCCAAGGGTTGTAAGTTATACCCTGGGGGAATATAAGGTTTATAAAGAAAGTTGTTGTTCGCAGCTGCCTAAGTAAAGAACGGGGAAACTCGAGAACGTGACAAGAAACGGGAACTAAGTAAAGAGGAGGACACTCCCCCAAAACCCTCAGGGCAAGGGTTTTAAGTTATGCCGTGGGGGCATATAAGAACGATGTTGGCACAATGTAGTATTTATTAATTTTAGACTTTAAAGCAGGGCACTTCGTATCGAAGAAGTTGTCGTAGAAACTTCGAAAAGGGCTCATTCAATTGTAAATTGGAGTGGCTTGTGCCCTTTTTAATAGTCGAAAGTGATTGGAAGGTGACTAACACCCCTTCTACTTACACCATTTCCCGAAACATATCCAATCAAAATTTTCAGATAGACATTTTGTTCAGCGTAGTTGATTTCTGGATAGAAGTTATGTTTTTGACGACAGTCCCCCACAGCCCTTAGGGAAAGGGTTGTAAGTTATATACTGGGGGCATATGCGGTTTTTTTTATAGAACGCGTTGTCGTAGAAACTTCAAAAAAGGCTCACTCGATTGGAAATTCAAAGGGCTAGTGCCCTTTTTAATAGTTAAAAGTGATTAGAGGGCAACTAACCCGCCTCTCACGCCCACCTTTTGTCCCAACAAATTTAATCAAAACTTTGAGATAGCCATTCTATTCAACGTAGTTTTAAGTTCTCGAAATTAGGTCTTTGAGGATGACATTCCCCCCCACAGCCCTCAGGGCAAGGGTTTTAAATTATGCCCAGGGGGCATATAAGGTTTTTATATAACGCGTTGTCGTAGAAACTTCAAAAAGGGCTCATTCGATTGGAAATTGAAATGGCTAGTGCCCTTTTTAATAGTCGAAAGTGATTGGAAAGCAACTATCACCCCTTACACGCCCCCAATTTCCCCAAGCACATCCAATAAAGATTTTGAGATAGCCATTTCGTTCCACGCAGTTCAAAGTTCAGGAAATTATACCTTTGAGCAGGACACTCTCCCTACAGTCTTCAGGGCAAGGGCTATAAGTTATGCCCTGGGGGCAACAAAAGTTTTTATTGAAATCTTTGTCGTCGAAACTTGAAAAAGGGCTCATTCGATTGAAAATTCAAAGTACTAGTGCCTTTTTTAATAGTTGAAAGGGATTTGAGGGCAACTAACCTCCCTCTCACGCCAATATTTTCTCCAAACACATCCAATCAATATTTTAGATAGCCATGTTATTCAACGTAGTTGAAAGTTTTGGAAATTAGGTCTTTAAGGTTGACAAAATTATGAAAATTTTGAGAAGGCCAGAACAAAATTTGGACTTTACTGAAAAAATACAAATATATATTGTAGTTTAATATACATATACTGAAATTTTTGTAATCAAAATGTTAATATTATTTGATTTATTAAAGTTAAAAAGTAAAAACGTTTATATTTTTTCAGTAAAGTGCAAATTTTGCTCTTTGCGTCCAACTTATGTTAATTTCTGCTCGTTTTGAGTTTGATTCGGTTAATTATTGTAATTTCTGTTTGTTTTGGGTATCATTTATTTATCGATGCTGATTTGTGGTAGTTTCACGACTGGTAGATTATTTGATTTTATTTTTGCTTCTTTTTGTTAAATGGAGTTCTTCACTTTTCTTTGAAAAATTTATTTTGTAGAAAAAGTTTGTTTTAATTAATTGTAATAAAAAGTCCAAGCTTAGCATAAAGATTGAGATTCGAGGAGTGGTAGCCTGCTTCATATACGCAATAGTTTCTGTCTATTTTAAGTTTTGATGTTACTCCTCACTTTCAGTTGAAAAAAAAGTTGAAAAACTTAATTTCTGATGTAATTTCAAATCATACCCAGGCTTAATCAAGACATGATGTGAGCTACAAGCCCAATAATGACACGATTTATTGCTGTTAAAGTGAGAAGAAGAAAAGAAAAGATATATAATTAAATATGTAGGAATCAAACACACTTATTTATTATATAGTGAGTTTGATTCCTACTTATTTAATGATATTTCTTTTCTTTTCTTTTGTTTTTTCTCTCTCTTTGTGTGTTTAGTTTGTTGTATTTCGATGTATGTTATTTTTTTTTAAAGAACATTTTTTTTCTCTCTTTTTTCGTTGAGAAAGGCTCCCGGACGCGGGGCCGAAATATTCGGATAGTTTTTTTATTATTATTGAAGTGTTTATTTTGTTGTTATTCATTCACTGCTTTGTTAAGATTAAAATACGTTTTTCTTGCTTAATATTTCGTAAATAGAAAACCAGTACCAGCCTGAAGTAATAGCCCATCGCCCATCGCCCTGGCCATCGCCCTATGTTCAGTGTTGCCAAATTTTGAAGAAAAGATCCCTCGCTGATCGCCCAATCCTAATTTTTCAAATTGAATACAGTGTTGCCAAATTTTATCTCCTTTAACCTAAGGGATTATTTAAAAAACTTTACCACCATTACTTCAGAGCAGAGGAAATTCTAAGGGGTCAGACACTACTTTTTGGGACTAAACCTTATCTGCTTGACTGGTAGCTCATTTTAAAGCCCATTTTTATCTGATTCATAATATATACGTCTTACCGCGTTTAAAAGTCTTGAATTCAATTTAGTTCACAAAGAAAGTTTTTTTTAAGAAATTTAAAATCCTCATCTTATAAAAAAGCGGGCGATGGCCTTGCTTTGTCTTATTATGTCCTATATAGTGTTTTTATGAAATGAAAACAATAGGCCTTAGATTTCCCATAACATCTAATATTTTCTTCATTGCTTCAACTCTTTGGGGCTTTTTCATTTAACCAAGGTGATTTTCTTATCACCCTAGGCTTAAAATTCCAATCATAAGGTCAAAGAATGAGAAAAAGGTTCCTATTCTTCACAAAACGTGGAGTGCAATCATCAGACAGATGAGACGTTTCAAATGAGCTATCACTCGCCACAAATCGGAGCACAATCACAATTGACTCACAGCAGAGGATATTCTAAGGGGTCAGACACTACTCTTTGGGACTAAACCTTATCTGCTTGACTAGTAGCTCATTTTAAAGACCATTTTTCTCTGATTCATAATCTATACGTCTTACCGAATTTAAAAGTCTTGAATTCAATTTAGTTCCCAAATAAAGTTTTTTGAGAAATTCAAAATCCTTATCTTACAAAAAAGCGGGCGATGGCCTTGCTTTGGCTTATTATGTTTTATACAGTGTTTTTATCAAGTGAAAAACAATAGGCCTTAGATTTACCATATTGTTCAATATTTGTTTCATTGCTACAACCCTTTGTGACTTTTTTATCTAACCAGGGCGATTTTCTCATCGCCCTAGTCTTAAAATTCCACCCATAAGGTCAAAGAATGAGGAAAAGGTTCCTATTCTTCTCAAAATGTGGAGTGCTATTATCAGACAGATGAGACGTTTCAAATGAGCTGTTACTCACCAAAAATCGGAGCAAAATCAAAATTGACTCACAGCAGAGGAGATTCAAAGGAGATAGACACTACTTTTTGGGACTAAACCTTATCTGCTTGAGTAGTTACTCGTTTCAAAGCCCAATTATCTCTGATTCATAATATATACGTCTTACCGTGTTTAAAAGTCTTGTTCCCAGATAAAGTTTTTTAAGAAATTCATAATCCTTATCTTACAAAAAATCTGGCGATGGCCTTGCTTTGGCTTATTATGTCCTATACAGTGTTTTTATGAATTGAAAAACAATAGGCCTTAAATTTACTATAATATTCAATATTTTTTTTATTGCTACAACACTTTGTGACTTTTTCATTTAACCAGGGTGATTTTCTTATCGCCATAGTCTTAAAATTCCAGCCATATGGTCAAAGAATGAGGAAAAGGTTCCTATTCTTCTCAAAACGGGGAGTGCTATTATCAGACAGATGAGACGTTTCAAATGAGCTGTTACTCACCAAAACTCGGAGCACAATCACAATTGACTCACAGCAGAGGAGATTCTAAGGGGTCAGACACTGCTTTTTGGGACTAAACCTTATCTGCTTGACCAGTAGCTCATTTTAAAGCCCATTTTTCTCTGATTCTCTGATAAAGAACTTATAGGGCGATAAGAAAATCGCCCTGGTTAAATAAAAAAGCCACAAAGAGTTGTAACAATAAAGAAAATATTAATGTTATGGTAAATCTAAGGCCTATTGTTTTTCACTTCATAAAAACACTGTATAGGACATAATAAGCCAATGAAAGGCCATCACCCACTTTTTTGTAAGATAAGGATTTTGAATTTCTTAAAAAAAACTTTATTTGGGAACTAAACTGAATTCAAGACTCTTAAACGCGGTAAGACGTACATATTATGAATCAGAAAAAATTGACTTTAAAATAAGCTGCTAGTCAAGCAGATAAGGTTTAGTCCCAAAAAGTAGTGTCTGACCACTTAGAATCTCCTCTGCTGTGTATCAATTGTGATTTTGTTCCGATTTGTGGCGAGTGACAGCTCATTTGAAATGTCTCATCTATCTGATGATAGCACTCCACGTTTTGAGAAAAATAGGAACCTTTTTCTCATTCTTTGACCTTATGGCTGGAATTTTAAGACTAGGGCAAAAAGAAAATCACCCTGGTTAAATAAAAAAGTCACAAAGAGTTGTAGCAATGAAGAAAATATTAAATGTTATGGTAAATCTAAGGCCTATTGTTTTTCACTTCATAAAAACACTGTATAGGACATAATAAGCCAAAGAAAGGCCATCGCCAGCTTTTTTGTAAGATAATGATTTTGAATTTCTTAAAAAAAAACTTTATTTGGGAACTAAACTGAATTCAAGACTCTTAAACGCGGTAAAACGTATATATTATGAATCAGAAAAAATGGGCTTTAAAATGACCTACTAGTCAAGCATATAAGGTTTAGTCCAAAAAAGTAGTGTCTGACCCCTTAGAATCTCCTCTGCTGTGAGTCAATTGTGCTTGTGTTCCGATTTGTGGCGAGTGACAGCTCATTTGAAACGTCTCATCTGTCTGATGATAGCACTCCATGTTTTGAGAAGAATAGGAACCTTTTTTTCATTCTTTGACCTTATGGCTGGAATTTTAAGACTAGGGCGATAAGAAAATCGCCTTGGTTAAATGAAAAAGTCACAAAGAGTTGTAGCAATGAAGAAAATATTGAATGTTATGGTAAATCTAAGCAACTTGTTTTTCACTTCCTAAGAACACTGTATAGGACATAATAAGCCAAAGCAAGGCCATCGCCCGCTTTCTTGTAAGATAAGGATTTTGAATTTCTTAAAAAACTTTATTTGGGAACTAAATTGAATTCAAGACTTTTAAACCCGGTAAGACGTATATATTATGAATCAGAGAAAAATGGGATTTAAAACGAGCTACTAGTCAAGCAGATATGGTTTAGTCCCAAAAAATAGTGTCAGACCCCTTAGAATCTCCTCTTCAGTGAGCCAATTGTGATTTTGCTCCGATTTGTAGCGAGTGACAGCTCATTTTAAACGTCTCATCTGTCTGATGATAGCGCTCCATGTTTTTACAATAATAGGAACCTTTTCCTCATTCTTTGACCTTATGGCTGGAATTTTTAGACTAGGGCGATAAGAAAATCGCCCTGGTTAAATAAAAAAATCACAAAGAGTTGTAGCAATAAATAAAATATTGAATGTTATGGTAAATTTGAGGCCTATTGTTTTTCACTTCATAAAAACACTGTATAAGACATAATAAGCCAAAGCAAGGCCATCGCCCGCTTTTTTGTAAATTTAGGCAAATATTCGACAAGGACCTCCGTCAAGTCGTCCTCAGTGCTAAAAAAAAAGAGAAGACAAAGAAAAAAAAAACGAAAATCTAACCTTTCGAAGTTTACCCTACAAAGACAGAACTGACACAGTGTCTTATATATATATATATATATATATATATATATATATATATATATATATATATATATATATATATATATATATATATATATATATATATATACATATATTTTTATATATATATATATATATATATATATATATATATATTATATATATATATATATATATATATATATATATATATATATATATATATATATATATATATATATATTACCGGGAGCCCGGCGGCCTCGCCACCGGGCCCCAGCATTCGGGACACGGCAAGATTCTATATATAGATTCTAACTGTTGCTCGTCTTCCAAACGGAGACAATTTGAGCCTTTTCTTGATGTCATGACGTCCAAACACAATTATCATCGCTATCATTTTCAATTTGTTTGGTTCGTTACACCTCGGCTTATCTTTCGTCAGTAGTAAGAGTACAATGCATTGAAAACCTACACGCAAACCTACGCCTAAGGCATGGATATGTGTGTAGGTTTTAAACGAATTGTACGGTTACCAGGGTCATTTGCATAGAGGTATCATTTCTATAGAAGGTATAGTAATTTGAAATATCATATGGAATTTGCTTGAAGGTATATACTTTGCGTACGTGCCCCTACCAAACAGGTTTTCGGTTAGTAATCTGTTCGATGCAGTGTCAAGTCTTTCTACTGGCACAATTAACTGAATTTCTAGTTCGTGATATACAAGTTTTTTTTTTTTTATGTTAAATCCGTGGTAATTCATCTGTAATTTTATTTTTTTGTTTTTTTTTTTTTAAAAACTTTGCTCTTACTTGAATGGTTTTAATTAATATAACGAGTAATTTTCTTGAAAGGGGTAATTACTTATTTAGTTTACGATATTTGCGAATTTTTTGCGAAAAGGTATTAGCGTAAGGGTATTGCGATGGTTAAGAATGTCTCACGGGTAATTAAAGAATGGGGATGCTTACATCAGATACTTAATAGATTTGACGCTTACAAGTGACATTGCTAGAGTCAAATATATTTGGTGTTGGTGATATTATGACCCTCCAAGTCCCCTGGGGAAAGGGCTGCACAGTGTATCGGTATCGGAAGTATTATTTTTGGGCGTATTGGTATCGCAGGTATCTATACAGATTTTTAGTAGCTCGTATAAAAGATATTACTCATATCTACGTTCTTCCTATAAATTCAACCATCAGCAACTTCAAAACGGCACTAAAAACGGCACTTTTGGTGCAATGTCTCAAGTGGAAAAGCTGGGGCTAGTAGACTACCAGCACTTTTAGATTGACGTTTAATGGCTCATTCGAAAGCTAATGCTCGTATCTACGTGATCTTTATCATTTCTACCATCACTTAAAACAATACTTTTGATGTCACTTCTTAAGTAGATTAAATAAAAAAAAAAGCACATAACCTCATCTAAATTAACCTTAAAAAAATGAAACTATCTTTTTTTTATCATGAACTGTTTAGCGTATACGTAATAATTCTCTTCGTTTTAAGTTTTTTAATTTTGCTCCTTACTTTCAGTTGAAAAAACTTTTTTTAATTTATTGTATTATCGTTTTCTAAATAATGCCAGTAAATCTAGCCCCATCTCCAGGGAAAAATCCCTCCCTCCCCCTTCAAAAAAAAAAAAAAAAATGTATGTTAATTTTGGGTTTGATTTATTTATCGATGAGGATTTGTGACATTTTTTTTAATTTATTGTATTATCGTTTTCTAAATAATGCCGGTAAATCTAGCCCCATCTCCACGGAAAAATCCCTCCATACTACTTCAAAAAAAAAAATTTATGTTAATTTTGGTTTTCATTTATTTATCGATTCGGTTTTTTGACAGTTTTTTTATTTTTTTTTATTATCTTTTTATAAATAATTCTAGTAAATCTATCCCCATCTCCCCGGAAAAATCCCCCCCCCCCTCCTCCTTCAAAAAAAAAAATGTATGTTCATTTTGGGTTTCATTTATTTATCGATGCGGATTTGTGACAGTTTCACGATTGGTAGATTATTTGATGTTATTTTTGCTAATTTTTTGTTTAATGGAGTTCTTTACTTTTCTTTGAAAAACTTATTTTGTGGAAAAAGTGTTTTTTTTTGTTTTTTTTTAGAACTAATAAAGAAAATCCATTTGTGGGAATAACTTATTTTTTTGCAAGGAAGGTCATTTTTTGTAATGAGACCCAGTCATTTTTGTAATGAGACTCAGAAAGCGTTTTGATTTGTATTTTTTCAGTAAAGTGCAAATTTTTAAGTGACCATTAAGATTGGGCCATGGGGAAAGTCTTGTTTTCTGCCATTTTAGCACCGAACTACGACTTTACCCCGAAGAGGACGAATTTGCAATCAATTTCAAATTCTGAGAAGCTAATTGACTTAAAATTATTAATAACTATATTTTAGGCTTCCCAATTGCAAAAAGAAGTAATGTCTCGTTTGGTTATCTGTAATTGCATATCAACTATACTGTGGGGGAGGGGGGTTTCATTTATTTATCGATGCGGATTTGTGACAGTTTCACGATTGGTAGATTATTTGATGTTATTTTTGCTAAATTGTAAGTAATAAATTCTTTCTTGAAGTCACCTCTGGGATACACAATACAGAAATTTTCATTAAAGAAATTATGAAAAAATTGTAAGTAAGTAGCAAATTCTTTCTTGAATTCATCTGCTGGATAAACAAAGACATTTCGTTCAAGAAATTATGACAAAATTCTAAGTAAGTAACAAACTCTTTATTGTTTTTTACTGTTAACAAAAATATATTTTATTTTTTTTTTTATATTTTTTTTTTTATTTATTTTCTTTAATTTTATTTTAAAAAATTTTTTGTTGTAAAAAGTTTTTTTTTTTTTTTTTTTTTCGAACTAAGAACGAAAATCCTTTTGTGGGAATAACTTGTTTTTGCAAGGAAGATCATTTTTTGTAATGAGACCCAGTCATTTTTGTAATGAGACTCAGAAAGCGTTTTGATTTGTATTTTTTCAGTAAAGTGCAAATTTTTAAGTGACCATTAAGATTGGGCCATGGGGAAAGTCTTGTTTTCTGTCATTTTAGCACCGAACTACGACTTTACCCCGAAGAGGACGAATTTGCAATCAATTTCAAATTCTGAGAAGCTAATTGACTTAAAATTATTAATAACTATATTTTAGGCTTCCCAATTGCAAAAAAGAAGTAATGTCACGTTTGGTTATCTGTAATTGCATATCGACTATAATGTGGGGGAGGGGGTTTCATTTATTTATCGATGCGGATTTGTGACAGTTTCACGATTGGTAGATTATTTCATTTTATTTTTGCTAATTTTTTTTTTAATTAAGTTCTTTACTTTTATTTTAAAAACTTATTTTGTGGAAAATGTTTTTTTTTTTTTTTTTTTTTTCGAACTAAGAACGAAAATACTTTTGTGGGAATAACTTATGTTTTTGCAAGGAAGGTCATTTTTTTTAATGAGACCCAGTCATTTTTGTAATGAGACTCAGAAAGCGTTTTGATTTTTATTTTTTCAGTAAAGTGCAAATTTTTAAGTGACCATTAAGATTGGGCCATGGGGGGAGTCTTGTTTTCTGCCATTTTAGCACCGAACTACGACTTTACCCCGAAGAGGACGAATTTGCAATCAATTTCAAATTCTGAGAAGCTAATTGAATTAAAATTATTAATAACTATATTTTAGGCTTCCCAAGTGCAAAAAGAAGTAATGTCTCGTTTGGTTATCTGTAAGTGCATATCCACGATAATGTGGGGGCGGGGGGCGTCATTTATTGATCGATGCGGATTTGTGACAGTTTTACGATTGGTAGATTATTTGAAATTATTTTTTGCTAAATTGTAAGTAATAAATTCTTTCTTGAAGTCACCTCTGGGATACACAATACAGAAATTTTCATTAAAGAAATTATGAAAAAATTGTTCTGGTTCAAGAGGTTTATCCGATATTGGAATGCAGTTTTTAGAATGTGCCAATGAAGATGTATCGCTTGTGGAACTTATTTTTAGCCTCAGCTTCTTTACTGGGCTTCTGTCTTCTTCATTAATTATATATTCTTCTATTTTTCTTCTGGAAAAAAATAAAAATTTGAAGATTTTATTCATGTTCTTTTTAATGTCTCTCCTTACATTCAGTTTAAAAAAAATTTTTTTTTTGTTTTATTTTATTAATTCTATTTTTTTGTTTAATTAAGAGTTTATTTTAATAAAAATTTTAATTTTATTTTTATAAATTGATTTATTTAAAAATAAAATTAATTTAATAAATTATATATTCATCTATTTTTCTTCTGGCAAAAAATACAAAGTTGTAGATTTTTGAAGATATGAGCTTTTTTTTCTTGTTCTTTTAACTGTTTACCAGCTCAATGCTGTCTAAACACTGCGGGAAACTTCCTAAGAAGAGTTTTTTATGAAAAACTTCACCTATTAAAATATTATTTTAAAAGAAAAACTTCAATTCTAAAAAAAAAGAAACCATAAGCAAATAATCTTAACAAAGTTTAATATCTTCCAATAGAAACTTACAAATCTACTTCACTTATACAAGTAGAATTATCTGGCAAGATTTCTGTTTCAAGAGGTTTATTCGATATTGGAATGCAGTTTTTAGAATGTGCCATTGAAGATGTATCGCTTGTGGAACCTATTTTTAGCCTCAGCTTCTTTACTGGGCTTCTCTCTTCTTCACTACCACCTGTATTTCATTTTTCAACCGACCACTTCGTTTCCATAGCCTCAGAGTTTCTAAGTTTTCTTTTCAGCTTTTGCCCTGATGCCAGCAGACCACAGGACTTTAACTCACTTTCTGTTAGTTTGTTTATCACTACTCTAGGGGTCTTCAATTGTCTCCGAATTCCAGGTATTTCAGCGAGGCTAATGAAACATCTTTCTGTCATTTTGTATTTCCTGAAATGCAAATTAAATTTAAGTTAATAAAGATTGTTAACTTTAATTATTTATTTTAGTAATTTAAAGCTTAGGATCAATTCCATTACCGCCGGAGTTTTTGAAGCACGATTCACGCTATTAAAGCTTAGTATTTCTGAGTCCAGTTGAAATGTGCATCATTTTAGAAAATTTTCTTTTTGGGGGAAGCTTTTGGTTCCTTTACGTGTACGTAAAGGATTGAAATACCCTTACAGGCGTCTTCTTTTCTTCGATATATTTGCTTACTTGGTTATTCAACGTAAGCAGCGAATTTATGGCAAATCCAGGGAAGATTTTTTTTTTTTTGAAACGCTTTCTGGGTTTCATTACAAAAGTGACGTTCCTCGCAAAAACATAAGTTGTTCCCACAAAAGGATTTTAGTTATTAAATAGAAAAAAAAAAACACTTTTTCCACAAAATATGTTTTTCAAAGAAAAGTAAAAAACTCCATTAAACAAAAAATTAGCAAAAATAACATCAAATAATCTACCAATCGTGAAACTATCTGAAGGTCTGATTTACATTCAGATTTATTGACTTTTTGGGGGGGGTGTTTCTCCCCTTTTCGAAAATCAGGCTCCCTGTTTTCAAAATCCCTTTTTCTTCTGTAGTAAAGTAATAATTTATTTTAGTAAAGTAATAATACCTTTTTGAACTTATATTGTTAGAATGGTTATTCAAAACTGTTTAAAAATCCATATTGAAACTACATTATATACTAAAGAAACTGAATACATTAACATCTAAAACAAAGCATATGCAACCCAAATTTCATCTTTAAAACGCTAAGATATCTATTATCAGATTCAAACGCTTAATACCCACAAGCATATGCGAGTCAAATTTCATCTTAAAGTGCCAACGTATCTGATAGAATAATTTAAGTCTTATGATCAATTTCATAAAACCTATAATTTTCACCTTTTTCTCCATTAAGCATCAATTACTTCAAGAAATTAATTCCACATTTTTGCAGATAGGAGCTTGAAACTTCCGAAGTAGAGTTATTGGTTTTTAGAGTTTCGGTAACTATTGAGTCGTGTCGCTCCTTACTTACAGTTCGTTAGCACAAACACAAAAATGTTATCACTCTTAACATTTAAATTGCAGTGATTTTATAATCTACCAATCGTGAAACTGTCACAAATCCGCATCGATAAATAAATGAAACCCCCCCTCCCCTCCCATGCGAGGTGAGATTGCCTGAACTAGCCAACCACTAGACCTTTCAAAAGGTTTCACGTTTGTCTACTCAACTAGATGTCTAACAAAATGTAATTAAATTAGCTTCTAATAATTTGAAGTTTATTGCAAATTCGTCCTCTTCGGGGTACAGTCTTAGTTTGGTGTTAAAATGGCAGAAATCAAGACTTCCCCCATGGCCCAACCTTCATGGTCACTTAAAAATTTGCACTGTACTGAAAAAATACAAATCAAAAACGCTTTATGAGTCTCATTACAAAAATGACTGGGTATCATTAAAAAAAATTACCTTCCTTGAAAAAAAATAAGTTATTCCCACAAAGGGATTTTCGTTCTTAGTTCGAAAAAAAACAAAAAAAAAACAATTTTTCCACAAAATGATTTTTTAAAATAAAATTAAATAACTACATTAAACCAAAAATTAGCAAACATAACATCAAATACTCTACCCCTCGTGAAACTGTCAAAAATACGCATAGATAAATAAATGAAAATCAACAGGCAAATACATTTTTTTTTTTTGACGTATGTGGGAGGTATTTTTCGAGGGAGAGGGGGCAATATTTACCGTAATTATTTATAAAACGATATTAAAATAAATTGAATAAAATTAAAAAAAACCGCATCAATAAATAAATTAAAACCAAAAAGAACATACATTTTTTTTTTTGAAGGAGGGGGGAGGGATTTTTTCCGTGGAGATGGGGCTAGATTTACTGGCATTATTTAGAAAACGATAATACAATAAATTAAAAACAGTTTTTTCAACTGAAAGTAAGGAGCAAAATTAAAAAACTTAAAACGAAGAGAATTATTACGTATACGCTAAACAGTTCATGATAAAAAAAAAAGATAGTTTCATTTTTTTAAAGGTTAATTTAGATGAGGTTATGTAAAAATTTGCACTTTACTGAAAAAATACAAATCAAAACGCTTTCTGAGTCTCATTACAAAAATGACTGGGTCTAATTACAAAAAATGACCTTCATTGAAAATACATAATTTATTCCCAAAAATGGATTTTCGTTCTTAGTTCGAAAAAAAAACAAAAAAAAACCATTTTTACAAAAAATAATTTTTTCAAATAAAATTAAAGAAATCAATTAAAACAAAAAATATAAAAAATAAAAACACATAAAATACCAATCGTTAAACTGTCACAAATCCGCATCGATAAATAAATGAAACCCCAAATTACCATACATTTTTTTTTTGACGTTTGCGTGTGTGATTTTTAGGTGGATATGGGGCTATATTTAACTGAATTATTTATACAACGATATTACAATAAATTAAAAAAAACTTAAAAAAATAAGAATCGATAATTAAATGAAAACAACAATGAAAATACATTTTTTTTTTTGTGAAGTGGGAGGGCTGGATTTTTCCGTGGAGATGGGGCTAGATTTACTGGCATTATTTAGAAAACGATAATACAATAAATTAAAAAAAGTTTTTTCAACTGAAAGTAAGGAGCAAAATTAAAAAACTTAAAACGAAGAGAATTATTACGTATACGCTAAACAGTTCATGATAAAAAAAAGATAGTTTCATTTTTTTATTTTTAATTGAGTTGAGGTTATGTACGCGCACATAAACTCCTCTGAATTAACCTTAAAAAAAATTAAACTATCTTTTTTTTTTATCATGAACTGTTTAGCGTATACGTAATAATTCTCTTCGTTTTAAGTTTTTTAATTTTGCTCCTTACTTTCAGTTGAAAAAACTTTTTTAAATTTATTGTATTATAGTTTTATAAATAATGCCAGTAAATCTAGCCCCATCTCCACGGAAAAATCCCTCCCGCCTCCTTCAAAAAAAAAAAAAAATTTATGTTCATTTTGGGTTTGATTTATTTATGGGTGGGGATTTGTGACAGTTTTTTTAATTTATTGTATTATCGTTTTCTAAATAATGCCAGTAAATCTAGCCCCATCTCCACGGAAAAATCCCTCCCTCCTCCTTCAAAAAAAAAAAATGTATGTTCATTTTGGGTTTCATTTATTTATCGATGCGGATTTGTGACAGTTTCACGATTGGTAGATTATTTGATGTTATTTTTGCTAATTTTTTGTTTAATGAAGTTCTTTACTTTTCTTTGAAAAACTTTTTTGTGGAAAAAGTGTTTTTTTGTTATTTTTTCGAACTAAGAACGAAAATCACTTTTGTGGGAATAACTTATGTTTTTGCAAGGAAGGTCATTTTTTGTAATGAGACCACAGTCATTTTTGATAATGAGACTCAGAAAAGCGTTTTGATTTGTATTTTTTCAGTAAAGTGCAAATTTTGACATACACCTCATCTAAATTAACCTTAAAAAATGAAACTATCTTTTTTTAATCATGAACTGTTTAGCATATACGCTGAATAATTCTCTTCGTTTTAAGTTTTTTAATTTTGCTCCTTGACTTTCAGTTGAAAAAACTATTTTTTAATTTATTGTATTATCGTTTTCTAAATAATGCCAGTAAATCTAACCCTCATCTCCACGGAAAAATTCCCTCACCTTCCCCCTTCAAAAAAACAAAATGTATGTTCATTTTGGAGTTTCATTTATTTATCGATGCGGATTTGTGACAGTTTTTTTAATTTATTGTATTATCGTTTTCTAAATAATGCCTAGATAAATCTAGCTCACTCATCTCCACGGAAAAATCCCTCCCTCCTCCTTCAAAAAAAAAATGTATGTTCATTTTGGGTTTCATTTATTTATCGATGCGGATTTGTGACAGTTTCACGATTGGTAGATTATTTGATGTTATTTTTGCTAATTTTTTGTTTAATGAAGTTCTTTACTTTTCTTTGAAAAACTTATTTTGTCTAAAAAGTGTTTTTTTTGTTTTTTTTCTAACTAAGAACGAAAATCCTTTTGTGTGAATAACCTATTTTTTTGCATGGAAGGTCATTTTTTGTAATTAGAACCAGTCATTTTTGTAATGAGACTAAGAAATCGTTTTGATTTGTATTTTTTAAGTAAAGTGCAAATTTTTAAGTGACCATTAAGATTGGGCCATGGGGAGTCTTGTTTTCTGCCATTTTAGCACCGAACTACGACTTTACCTCGAAGAGGAAGAATTTTAAATAAATTCAAAATTCTTATAAGATAATTTAATTAAAATTATTAATAAATATTTTTTAGTATTCCAAATATAAACATTAAGTAATGGCACTGGTTGTTATAGGTAATTTCCTATCGCCTCGCATGTGGGGGAGGGGGGTTTCTGTTATTTATAGATGCGGAGTTGTGACAGTTTCATGATGGGGAGATTAAAAAATCACTGAAATTTAAATTTTAAGAGTGATAAAATTTATGTGTTTGTGATAACTAACTGTAAGTAATGAACGACACCACTCTATAGTAACCGAAACTCTAAAAACCAATAACCCTACTTCGGAAGTTTCAAGTTCCTATCTGCAAAAATATTGAATTAATTTATTGAAGTAATTGATGCTTAATGGAGAAAAAGGTGAAAATTATAGGTTTTATGAAATTGATCATAAGACTTAAATTATTCTATCAGATACGTTGGCACTTTAAGATGAAATTTGACTCGCATATGCTTGTGGGTATTAAGCGTTTGAATCTGATAAAAGATATCTTAGCGTTTTAAAGATGAAATTTGGGGTGCATATGCTTTGTTTTAGATGTTAATGTATTCAGTTTCTTTAGTATATAATGTAGTTTCAATATGGATTTTTAAACAGTTTTGAATAACCATTCTAACAATATAAGTTCAAAAAGGTATTATTAATTTACTAAAATAAATTATTACTTTACTACAGAAGAAAAAGGGATTTTGAAAACAGGGAGCCTGATTTTCGAAAAAGGGAGAAACATCCCCCCCCTCCTCAGAAGAAAAAGGGATTTTGAAAACAGGGAGCCTGATTTTCGAAAAAGGGAGAAACACCCCCCCCCCCAAAAAGTCAATAAATCTGAATGTAAATCAGACCTTCAGATTGTTTCAAGATTGGTAGATTATTTGATGTTATTTTTGCTAATTTTTTGTTTAATGGAGTTCTTTACTTTTCTTTGAAAAACTTATTTTGTGGAAAAAGTGTTTTTTTTTTCTAATTAAGAACGAAAATCCTTTTGTGGGAACAACTTATGTTTTTGCGAGGAACGTCACTTTTGTCATGAAACCCAGAAAGCGTTTCAAAAAAAATTCTTCCCTGGATTTCCCATAAATTCGCTGTTTACGCTGAATAACCAAGTAAGCAAATATATCGAAGAAAAGAAGACGCCTGTAAGGGTATTTCAATCCTTTACGTACACGTAAAGGAACCAAAAGCTTCCCCCAAAAGAAAATTTTCTAAAATGATGCACATTTCAACTGGACTCAGAAATACTAAGCTTTAAGAGCGTGAATCGTGCTTCAAAAACTCCGGCGGTAATGGAAGTGATCCTAAGCTTTAAATTACTAAAATAAATAATTAAAGTTAACAATCTTTATTAACTTAAATTTAATTTGCATTTCAGGAAATACAAAATGACAGAAAGATGTTTCATTAGCCTCGCTGAAATACCTGTAATTCGGAGACAATTGAAGACCCCTATAGTAGTGATAAACAAACTAACAGAAAGTGAGTTAAAGTCCTATGGTCTGCTGGCATCAGGGCAAAAGCTGAAAAGAAAACTTAGAAACTCTGAGGCTATGGAAACGAAGTGGTCGGTTGAAAAAGGAAATACCGGTGGTAGTGAAGAAGAGAGAAGCCCAGTAAAGAAGCTGAGGCTAAAAATAGGGTCCACAAGCGATACATATTCAATGGCACATTCTAAAAACTGCATTCCAGTATCTAATACACCTCTTGAAACAGAAATCTTGCCAGATAATTCTACTAGTATAAGTTAATTATATTTGTAAGTTTCTCTTGGAAGATATTAAACTTTGTTAAGATTATTTGCTTCTGGTTTCTTTTTTTTTCGATTTGTAGTGTTTATTTTAAATTAATCTTTTCATAGGTGAAGTTTTTCATCAAAAAATCTTATTATGAAGTTTCCCGTAGTGTTTAGAAAACATTGCGCTGTTAAACAGTTAAAAGAACAAGAAAAAAAAAGCTCATATCTTCAAAAATCTACAACTTTGTATTTTTTGCCAGAAGAAAAATAGATGAATATAGAAGGTAGTCACGTAAGTTTATTTGTAAATACATCAATTTAGCAAAATAAAATTAAAATTTTTATGAAAATAAAAGCTTAGTTAAACAAAAAACGATCATAAATTAAATATAAAAAAAAAAACAAGTTTTTTAAACTGAAATTATGGAGGGACATTAAAACGAACAGAAATAAAATATTCAACTTTTTATTTTTTGCCAGAAGGAAAATATACGAATATAGAAGTAATGAAGAAGACAGAAGCCCAGTAAAGAAGCTGAGGCTAAAAATAAGTTCCACAAGCGATACATCTTCATTGGCACATTCTAAAAACTGCATTCCAATATCGGATAAACCTCTTGAACCAGAACAATTTTTTCATAATTTCTTTAATGAAAATTTCTGTATTGTGTATCCCAGAGGTGACTTCAAGAAAGAATTTATTACTTACAATTTAGCAAAAAATAACATCAAATAATCTACCAATCGTGAAACTGTCACAAATCCGCATCGATAAATAAATGAAACCCCCCTCCCTCACATTATAGTTGATATGCAATTACAGATAACCAAACGAGACATTACTTCTTTTTGCAATTGGGAAGCCTAAAATATAGTTATTAATAATTCTAAGTCAATTAGCTTCTCAGAATTTGAAATTGATTTCAAATTCGTCCTCTTCGGGGTAAGGTCGTAGTTCGGTGCTAAAATGGCAGAAAACAAGACTCCCCCCATGGCCCAATCTTAATGGTCACTTAAAAATTTGCACTTTACTGAAAAAATACAAATCAAAAACGCTTTCTGAGTCTCATTACAAAAATGACTGGGTCTCATTACAAAAAATGACCTTCCTTGCAAAAACATAAGTTATTCCCACAAAAGGATTTTCGTTTTAGTTCGAAAAAAAAACAAAAAAAAACACTTTTTCCACAAAATAAGTTTTTCAAAGAAAAGTAAAGAACTTCATTAAACAAAAAATTAGCAAAAATAACATGAAATAATCTACCAATCGTGAAACTGTCACAAATCCGCATCGAGAAATAAATGAAACCCCCCTCCCCCACCGTATAGTCGATATGCAATTAAAGATAACCAAACGAGACAATACTTCTTTTTTGCAATTGGGAAGCCTAAAATATAGTTATTAATAATTTTAAGTAAATTAGATTCTCAGAATTTGAAGTTGATTGCAAATTCGTCCTCTTCGGGGTAAAGTCGTAGTTCGGTGCTAAAATGGCAGAAAACAAGACTTTCCCCATGGCTCAATCTTAATGGTCACTTAAAAATTTGCACTTTACTGAAAAAATACAAATCAAAACGCTTTCTGAGTCTAATTAAAAAAATGACTGGGTCTAATTAAAAAAAATGGCCTTCCTTGAAAAAACATAAGTTATTCCCACAAAAGGATTTTCGTTATTAGTTCGAAAAAAAAAAAAAAAAAAAAAAACTTTTTACACAAAAAAATTTTTTAAAATAAAATTAAAGAAAATAATTAAAAAAAAAAATATCAAAAAAAAAATAAAATATATTTTTGTTAACAGTAAAAAACAATAAAGAGTTTGTTAAATGCTTAGAATTTTGTCATAATTTCTTGAACGAAATGTCTTTGTTTATCCAGCAGATGAATTCAAGAAAGAATTTGCTACTTACTTACAATTTTTTCATAATTTCTTTAATTAAAATTTCTGTATTGTGTATCCCAGAGGTGACTTCAAGAAAGAATTTATTACTTACAATTTAGCAAAAATAACATCAAATAATCTACCAATCCTGAAACTGTCACAAATCCGCATTGATAAATAAATGAACCCCCCCTCCCCCCCCTTATCGTTGATATGTAATTACAGATAACCAAACGAGACATTACTTCGTTTTGCAATTGGGAAGCCTAAAATAAAGGTATTAATAATTTTAATTCAATTATATTATCAGAATTTGAAATTGATTGCAAATTCGTCCTCTTCGGGGTAAAGTCGTATTTTGGTGCTAAAATGGCAGAAAACAAGACTTTCCCCATGGCCCAATCTTAATGGTCACTTAAAAATTTGCACTTTACTGAAAAAATACAAATCAAAACGCTTTCTGAGTCTAATTACAAAAATGAATGGGTCTCATTAAAAAAAATGACCTTCCTTGCAAATACATAATTTATTCCCAAAAAAGGATTTTCGTTCTTATTTCGAAAAAAAAAAAAAAACACTTTTTCCACAAAATAAGTTTTTCAAAGAAAAGTAAAGAACTTCATTAAACAAAAAATTAGCAAAAATAACATCAAATAATCTACCAATCGTGAAACTGTCACAAATCCGCATCGATAAATAAATGAAACCCAACATGAACATACATTTTTTTTTTTGAAGTTGGAGGGAGGGATTTTTACATGTAGTGGGGTAAATATTAAATGTAATTAAATATACAACTAAACGAAAATAAATTAAAAAAACTTTCACAACTCCGCATCGATAAATAAATGAAACCCAAAATGAACATACATTTTTTTTTTTGAAGGAGGAGGGAGGGATTTTTCCGTGGAGATGGGTCTATATTTACTGGCATTATTTAGAAAACGATAATAAAATAAATTGAAAAAACTGTCACAAATCCGCATCGATAAATAAATGAAACCCAAAATGAACATACATTTTTTTTTTTTTTTTTACTGAAGGGGGAGGGAGGGATTTTTCCGTGGAGATGGGGCTAGATTTACTGGCATTATTTAGAAAACGATAATTACAACTAAATTAAAAAGACGTTCTTAGTTCGAAAAACTGAAAGTAAGGAGCAAAATTAAAAAACTTAAAACGAAGAGAATTATTACGTATACGCTAAACAGTTCATGATAAAAAAAAAGATAGTTTCATTTTTTTTAAGGTTAATTTAGATGAGGTTATGTGCTTTTTTTTTATTTAATCTACTTAAGAAATGACATCAAAAGTATTGTTTTAAGTGATGGTAGAAATGATAAACATCACAAAGATACGAGCATTAGCTTTCGAATGACCCATTAAACGTCAATCTAAAAGTGCTGGTAGTCCACTAGCCCCAGCTTTTCCACTTGAGACATTGCACCAAAAGTGCCGTTTTTAGTGCCGTTTTGAAGTTGCTGATGGTTGAATTTATAGGAAGAACGTAGATATGAGTAATATCTTTTATAAGAGCTACTAAAAATCTGTATAGATACCTGCGATACCAATACGCCCAAAAATAATACTTCCGATACCGATACACTGTGCACCCCTTTCCCCAGGGGACTTGGAGGGTCATAATATCACCAACACCAAATATATTTGACTCTAGCAATGTCACTTGTAAGCGTCAAATCTATTAAGTATCTGATGTAAGCATCCCCATTCTTTAATTACCCGTGAGACATTCTTAACCATCGCAAAACCCTTACGCTAATACCTTTTCGCAAAAAATTCGCAAATCTCGTAAACTAAATAATTAATTACCCTTTTCTATATCATTAATCTTTCTATTAATTAAACCAGTGAAACTAATATCAAATTTTTAAAAAAAAAAACTAATAATCAAATTACAGATTAA